>NW_006790475.1:817993-819661 GCF_000442215.2 Lipotes vexillifer | reverse complement strand
TCCCTTCCTTCCTCCCTCCCTCCCTCCCTTCCTCCCTTCCTTCCTCCCTCCCTTCCTCCCTCCCTGCCTTCCTTCATTCCTTCCTTCCTCCCTTTCTTTTTAAGATTCCACATACAAGTGAGATCATACAGTATTTGTCTTGCTCTGCCTAACTTATTTCACTTAGCATAATACATGTCTTGGCTACTGTAAATAATACTACAGTTAATATGGGGTGCAGATATCTTTTTGAATTAGTGATTTTGTTTCCTTTGGGTAAATGGCCAGAAGTGGGATTGATGGATCATCTCCTGCAGCTGTGAAGACATTCATGCGATTTAAGAATCCCCTCCTGGGACGTGCTGCCGAGGAAGTCGTCTGGAAACACCGTCGTCCCCCACTATACGCCGGGGGTTGGTTCCAGGAGCTCCCGTGGATACGAAAATCCACGGATGCTCAAGTCACTTCTATAAGATGGAAGTTGTACCATGAATACAGTCAGTCCACCGTATCCCCAGGTTTTGCATCTGTGGATACAGAGGACCAATTATACTAGACTTTTCTGCCCAGATACGGTCATCTTAGGCTTTTATCTAGAAGGTAAAAATTTGTTAAAAGGTTCACACGAAGGGAAGGCTTAGAAGGACTGCTGGGTCGGAGTTCTTGGTGAGCATTTATGAGGCTGTGTAAGCAAGGTCGAGGCCACCTTCCAGTATGGAGTGGCGCTGGTGATGGAGCCTGGGCAGGCAGCGTCTAGGTCTGTGTGCGGGGGGGCTAGGCCTTCCCTGCGGTGAGCTGGGGAAGTGTCCGCCCCTGGCAGGCCTGTGTGCAGGCTCATTCTCCCTCTTTCTGGGGCAGGAAGCGGCCCCGGTGTCACGGTGGATGGAGAGCCCCCAGCCTAGTCGGGAGGTTGGTGGCACCCTCTCCATGGTGTGACCACCCCCCAGTGCCAGAGACCGCCGAGCTTGGCTCCATCCTAGAAGGAACACGCTGAGCTGCTACTGTCATCTCCCCTCGTGTCTTAAACATGCACTGAATTCTGTGTGAAAGATGAAGGCCACCGGAGTCACAAAGAAATGGTCAGGCATTAGTAGACCAGAGGGATCCCAGACCTTGGGGGAAAACAAGCCCCCCCCGCCACAGGAGAACCCACCCTGTCCCAACCTCCATCCCACAGCAGTGCATCTGGTTCTGTGGGGCTCACCTGTGTGCTTGGTGCGTGGCCGCGGCAGCTGTGGACCATTTCCGTTCCCCAGGGACCTGCTGGGGGTGGCGGGAGTGGCAGGGCACAGCGCAGTGGTGTCAGGCTGGGCCCGTGTGGGCGCTGCACACTGCGAGGGATTGAGACTTTACTCTGGCATCCTAGGTCCATTTCCGTCTTTTGTTGATTGATTTATATTTGCATCAGGTTCATTTTTCATACAAATCTCAGGAGGCATCCCAGTTCGTAAAATAGATAAACATGGGGCTACTCTGCCTTGCCATCGTGGGGCACCCCAGAGTTCCAGGGAACATGGTTTGAGAACCACGGCTGTAAGCATATAAGCAGGAGAGCGACAGGATCAGAGTCCTAGTTTAAAAGGAATGAAAAAGGAGCGTGGGGCTTCCCTGGTGGCGCAGTGCTTGAGAGTCCGCCTGCCGTTGCAGGAGACGCGGGTTCGTGCCCCGTTTCGGGAGGATCCCGCATGC
>NW_006790475.1:804401-817868 GCF_000442215.2 Lipotes vexillifer | reverse complement strand
CAAAAACAAAAAAAAAAAAAAAAAAAAAAAAAGGAGCGTGGCAGGCTTGAGGGCGGCATAGGAGCTCCGGGTTGGGAAGCGCCGGGCAGGCCGCCCGGGAAGGAGGCCGAGACACCACTGTGTCTTGGGAAGACCCTGTCCCAGGTCTGCAGACTGAGGCTGAGGGCGCAGGAGAGCAGTATCAGGAGGGAGGGGCTGACAGGCTCAAGACTCCTCTTCGGGCTCTGTCTCAGACTTCACCTATTGTCATGATTTTCAAGCAAACTCGATTTTTGTTTTTCTGTTGATGCAGCAATTGTTTTAAGGTAATTGCAGAAGAGACCAGTGCTGCTTTCGAGAATGGAATTTAAAATTTTTGTGCAGTTTGCATTTCTTCAGTAGTAAAGCTGGGCAGAAGATGGTGTTTGCTTTTTTTTTTTTTTTTGCGGTACGCTGGGCCTCTCACTGCTGTGGCCTCTCCCGTTGCAGAGCATAGGCTCCGGACGCGCAGGCTCAGCGGCCACGGCCCACGGGCCCAGCCACTCGGCGGCATGTGGGATCTTCCCAGACCGGGGCACGAACCCGTGTTCCCTGCATCGGCAGGCGGACTCTCAACCACTGCGCCACCAGGGAAGCCCGGTGTTTGCTTTTTAATTTTGAAGTTTTGGCCTAGAGATCATAGCAGCCCCATTCTCTCTCCCCACCCCACTTGATCTGGGGAAAGAGGCTGGAGTTGGAAAAACGTTTTAAAATGTGAGAGAGAAAGGCACAGTTGAATAAAGTATGCTTCTCTTCCTCAGATGATTTATTTTACATGTGAACAGATTGCACAAAAAATTGGATGTTTGTACTTTTCTGGGAAGTGCTGTTATTTGTATATATAGAAGAGGAAGAAAATCAATGTGCATCCTGTGCATGTTAGCAGAAACATTTTGTAGTTTGTTGTGGTTTGGTTATGCTGTGGGGTTTGACAAGTGAAATACTGTCTAGTTGTAAAGTAAAAAATATTACAAGTTTGGAGATGCTGAGGAGACCCTCTTTCCAGAAAAAACACCCTCGTGGCTCAGGTCACGTGGGCTTGAAGGGTGGCATTGACACACGGGCAGTGCTGTCACTGTGGTGCCACAGTCAGGGCATCTGGATGGGCATCTGAACCATGAGTTCTGCATTTTCCCTCCTGTGGTTTTGCCATGTTTTGCAACCTTGGTGTTGAGCTGCCTTGGCAGTTCTATTTTAAAGCTTACCGGGCCTGTGCAGAATGCCTGCTTGCTGGCTCTTGGCTGGGATGCACCCTCACTTAGCTTTGCGTCTGACCCCGAGCCCCATCTGTGCTGGACGCCCTCCCTACCTGTGTATGGCGCTCACACAGCCTCCTGCCCCCCCTGCCCTGTCTTTCTGGCCCAGCATGCACCCTGGTCTCCAGTTTCTGGCCCATGGGTTGGCATCCCCCCGCTTCAGCCCTTTCTTGGGGCATCCAGTTGCCAGCTCCTGCTGCCTGACCCTCCAGGGCCTCAGGGTCAATTTTTAGTCCCATTTATGAGCGGGGTCCACATCCTACCCCCCACCCCCAGTCTGGTTCCCAGCCCCTGGAAGCCTACTGTTTATTACTAGGCACATACCTAGTGTAACAGTTTTCATTTCATTTCTGTTTTCATGGACAGTAAATTAAGACCTTGCCTTGAGGAAAGTGATAGATTCTCTGAAACTGTGTGCCAAGTTCTTTTCTGGGTGTGTAAGACCAGTTGGATTTAAATGCTTGATTTGTGGAAGATTTAAATTCAGCTGCTTTTGGGAAGAGAAGTAACCAGAAACCAAGTTTGCTTGCTTAACTGCTTGTTTTGAGCTGTTTCTCTTAGTGTTTTTAACCCAGCCTTCTAAATGGTCACCCTCCACAAGCTGATGTCCCTTTGCCACTGGGCTCCCCCTTTTTTGCTATTTATTTATTCTTGCTCTTTGTTTTTACCTTATCCGCTGATAGATGAATGTTCTCTTCCAAATACATGCAAGTTATTCAACCAGAAAGTGTTTTTTGTTTCCAGAGCAGTACTAGAGGTATAGATATGGTCATAGAAAATAAATACATCTCCACGGTGATAGAAGTTCATCCTCTAATCTGGCAAAACACAAGGCCCCCCTCCGTGGCCCATGTCCTGTACCAGGCTGGTCCCCACAGGCAGTGTGGACTGAGGTTGTCTGGGCCTGGAGGAGGCCTTGTGTGTGGCTGGCAGAGGTGCATCAAGGGTCTGAACCGGGTCTGAACCAGGCCTGGACCCTTCAGGAATGAATGCCTCTGGATGCTGCACTCTCTGGGGCCTTCACAGGGAGTCTGGACCGTGGACTCCCGAGGGCACCCCTCCTCACTACCCCCACCATCTGTCCTTGCGCCGCACCCCCTTGCGCCGCACCTTTGATGTTCCTCTCCTAAGGCACCTCTCTTGTCTTGCTCTTTTGTTTCACCTTGTTTCTGCAGCCATTGTTCTGATGGGGAGCCTGTGTTCTCCCAGTGATACTGGCTTATTGAAAACAAACACACACACACACACACACACATACTTTTTTTCTCTTTTCCTTTTAATCTCTTGGTGCTACCCATGCTACCAGGTTGAAAATTAGTCTCTCCGCTTTAATTTCTATTAATTCTCTGCAGCCTAGCCTAAGTGTTCTTTTTTTCTTTTTCAAAATTGTTGAATTATGTAAG
The DNA here is from genome assembly GCF_000442215.2 of Lipotes vexillifer. NCBI lineage: Eukaryota > Metazoa > Chordata > Mammalia > Artiodactyla > Lipotidae > Lipotes > Lipotes vexillifer. The sequence goes on along the minus strand of NW_006790475.1, from coordinate 815,191 downwards.
GACTCGTTGTCTATTATTACCTTTTAACTGAATGGCCAGCAAACAGAGGAGGCTTCCCTTTCGTCCTGCCCAGAAACAGGGAAAACCATCAGATCATATGCTCATTCAACAACAAAAGTCCTGTTACCTGCTCTTCTTGGTTTTGAAGTGTGTGGTGGCTGCTGTGATTCACAGAAACCATCCTACCTTCTCCCTGGGCTGCTCACCACAGCCCTTCCCCATTCCCAGCATTGTTCTCTCGACCCCAGCAGCTGCTCTGGGGTTCGGGCTCTCGCTGCCCCTCTCCTGCCCTCAGGCCTGGCTGGCTTCTCTACCGCTGTAATCTGCCTGTGTCCTCGGCCCAGGTGCACACGGCACCTGGCGCTGGGGTCACGTTGGCTCTGCCCTGCCCTGTGGCTGTGCGGCCCTGTGCATTGCCCTGATCATCTGTCAGAGTGTGACGACCCCACCCTGAGGGTGACCGTGCGGATGACTTGTTGGGAAGTTGTAGGGTGATCTAGGCTGAGGGGTGGACGGTGCCACGTTGGGGAGAAAGGGGGGCAGCAGCCGTGGGGTCTCTAGCCCGGCACTGGGAACCTTGACCTCCTGCCCACCTGAGGTTGCCTGACCCCCATCTGTGGTCCCCTGAGCCCACTTGGGGTTCTCTGATGCCTGCCTGTGGTGGCCACCTGAGGTTCAAAGGGTGCCTTCCTTGGGCCTTAGCTCTGGTCACACATCGGCTCCAAGTCCAGGAAGGGTGCCCCCAGCTCGCTCTGCTTGTGAGCTACGCCAGAAGCATTGTCTAGGTGCTGGTCCTGGGTGGAGTGTGGTTGGGTGCCGCTCCATGCAGGGGTCCATGTCATGGCAGGAGAGGGGAGGTCCCCTTACGGAGGCAGGATTTCAAAGACCCTGCCCTGCACAGAACTGAGCCTGAGTTTCGGTTGCAAGATGGTGTGTCAGCTGAGTCAGAAGAGGCCCCTGGGCCCTGGGAGCCCCTCACCCAAGGGCAGGGGGCGGGGAGCATAGGAGGAGGAAGCAGCTGGGCCCCGGGGTCTCGCTGGCTTGAGTGTTGCGGTGTGTCACAGCACAGCATCCCTGCATCTCGGCCCTACCGGGGAAGCTCGCCCACTCTCCGCCTCTCCAGCTCACAGGCGTGGGCACACCGTCCGAGTGCCAGGGCCCTGCCGTGGGGCCCCAGGACACTGCCCGTTAAAGGAACAAGCAGGGTGGGTGGTGGTGCACAGGGCGGGTGAAGTGCTGCCAGCTCAGAGCTCTGGCTTCCCGCTCGCCCACCCTACCTGTGGGGAAGTTGCTGAGGAACTGTCCAGAGTACGCGTGTCCCCCGAGCCCTGGGGATCCCTGAGTCAGGGACACTCCAGCAGCAGCAAAGTGAGATCAGCGTGTCTTTTTTTTTTTTTTTTTTTTTTTTTTTTTTTTTTTTTTTTTTTGGCTGCACCGTGTGGCATACAGGATCTTAGTTCCCCCTACCAGGGATCGAACCCGTGCCCCCTGCAGTGGGAGGGCGGAGTCTTAACCACTGGACCGCCAGGGAGGTTCCAGTGTGTCCTATTTTGAAATCTTTATTTTAAAAACTTGTAAACTTGCAAAATAAATTAGTTCATAGCTTGTTAAAAGGCAGTTCCGCTGACATATTTAAATTCATTTTTATAACTTGACAAGCCGTAGGGATCAGAAACAGGGTTAGGAACTGCTGCTGAAAGAAATCAGTCAAGGAAGAAAAAGCCTGGCTTTTATGTTGTTGGGTGGAGTTGTTTCACCCCCAGGGGGAGGAAGGATGGGTGTCGGGGGCGGTCGCAGACCAGAAGTGCTGATGCTTGTACTTTCGGACTGAGGCCCGAGTGGGTCAGCTGGGTTTTGCCCTCAGCAGTCTTTTTCTGCATCGAGCCTGTATTGTTTTATGATCAGAAAAACACCAGCATGGGGATGGTTTTTGTGGCCAGTCAGCAGAAGGGTGTAGGGACCCTGTCTGGGAGATTCTGCTCTACCCGATCTTGGCTGTGTTAGTCTGGGCAGCTTAGGCAGACTCCCTCACAGTGCTGGAGGCTGGAAGTCTGAGATCAAGGTGTCGGCAGGGTTGCTTCCCTCCGAGGTGCTTCTCCTTGGCTTGCAGACGGCCGCCTTCTCGCCGTGTCCTCACGTGGCCTCCCCTCTGTGCCTGTGGTCACATGCCACCCTGCTGTGACCAGGCCCCAAGCCGTGGAGCCGTATGAGCTCCTTTGAGCTGAGCCAGAGGAGACAGAAATGTAATCGAGTTGTTAAACCGTAAACTCCCGCATGGCAGCATGGGCAGGTTTGAGTGTGTTCCAAATGTGTTACTTTAGTTATGCTCTTGGGCTTTGGCACCAGTGGAAGCCCGCTGCAAAGGCGTGTGGGTCCTTCAGGTGTAGTTGAGGCTCTGTCCCAGGGCCGTGCAGTAACCAGACACACAAGGCCCCTGTGTCGTGCTGGGAAGGAACCCCAGTGGGCCCGACGTGAGTCTGGGAGGAGGGGCTGGCGAGGCTCTGGGTCTGGGTGGCAGCAGGCACAGGGAGGGAGCGTGGGCCACCCCTGACGAGGGGCAGCCAGAGATAGAGAAAAGTAAATGGATTTAAAGGGAATTCTGAGCTGTCAAAGAAGAAGGCGAGACGGAAACTGGGCACTTGGACTCGGAACTGGCAGTTCCAGGTTTCCTCAACAGGTGAGGCAGAGGCCGGGCAGACGTGCATCTGTGGAAGATGCACAGGTTGGAGAGTTGCGGGGGTGCCCGTGGCCCTGGAATTGGGTGTTTGTAGGGGGTGTTCCTGACCGAAAAACATGGGGAGGAAAATGCAGCAAATAAGAGAGAGCCTCCGTGAGTGACGGCCGGGCCTTGACCCGTAGTCCACATGAAGCTTAAAAGATGCTGTGAAAGAATGTTCAACATTGTCAACGTTTTTTGGAAGTTGGAAGGGAAAAGTAGCTTACAAAACAGCTTCTATCATCTTGTTTCTGTGAGGAATCAGGGGATTATGGATAATTTCTTTTACCTTTCTATATTTTCTGATTTATCTACAATAAATATTGCTAATTTTTTGCTCCTAATTTTTTTTTTTTTTTGCTGTACGCGGGCCTCTCACTGTTGCGGCCTCTCCCGTTGTGGAGCACAGGCTCCGGACGCGCAGGCTCAGCGGCCATGGCTCATGGGCACAGCTGCTCCGCTGCATGTGGGATCTTCCCAGACTGGGGCACGAACTCGTGTCCCCTGCATCGGCAGGCGGACTCTCAATCACTGTGCCACCAGGGAAGCCCACTCCTAATTTTTTAATTGTAGTAAAATAAACATAACATATAAAATTTGCCATTTGAAACATTCACACTGTTGTGCAACCATCACCACCGTCCATCTCCAGAACTTTCCCCATCTTCCCGAACTGGAACTCTATGCCCATTAGACAGTAACTCCCCAGTCCCCGCCCCTCCAACCCCTTGGTAACCACCGTTTTACTTTCCTTCTATGAATTTAGCTCCCCTCATGTGAGTGGAATCGTGCAGTATTTGTCCGCTTGTGACTGGCTTATTTCCCTTAGCGTGTCTTCAGGGTTCATTCATGTTGTCGCATGTGTCAGAATTTCTTTCCTTATTAAGACCAGATAATATTCCACCGTATATATAAAACACAACAAAGAAAAATGTCCTTACACACTGATTGGAAATAAGTTGAACATTTGACATTTTTCCTAGGATGTGACCCAAGTGTGTCACGGAGGCTTTCTGCAACCCTCCTGCACCAGTTCCGTACCTGTGTTCTCCTGGACTGTCCTGGGCAGAGGTGGGGGGAGGGAGGGCGTCCCGCAGGCACTGGGCAGACAGCCAGGGCGGCCTGTCATGTGAGCTGTGTGGCTGTCCCAGGGTGGTTGGCCTGACCAGTTTTTCTCGTTGACCAGCGGGGGTGGGAGGCACAGAGGTGAGGCCAAGCAGCCCTGAGGGGCCGCAAGATCATTGCGGGGCAGCCTGGCCCCTTGGAGGCCGTCAGCTTTGAGGTGCCGTGTGTGGGCACCACTGGGGCCCCACACTGGCTCTGCAAGGCAGTGACCAGGTTGAGGACGTGGCGCTATGCATCCCCTGTCCTGGGCGTGTGTCTTTTCTTGAGCATGTGGAACAGGAAGTTGTGATGATAGAAGGAAGTTGGTAATGGAAGGAAAAAGTTTTCATTATTTTGAAAAATATCTGCTACATTTAAAATTCGTAGTTAGCACCGTGCTGTCGGGAGGGGTGTTCTGTGAACCGCCATCAGGCCCCGTCGCTCCCTTGGTGTCTGTCCTGTGTGTCATGCTGATCTCCTGTTGCTGGCTGAGAGCTGTTGTTGTCTCCAGGGTGGAGTTACTTCTCCTTTCGGGGCTGTCAGCGTTTGCCTGGTTTGCCGCTCTCTTGTTAGTGCACCCACCCTGAGCGTGGTTCTGTCTCCTTGCTGAATGACCTTCTGTCGTTATGCAGCCCCAGTCTTCATCCCTGGTAACTTCCTGCTCTGAAGTTGGCTTTGTCTGACACTCAAGTAGTCCAGCTTCCTTTTCTTGCACAGTTTCTCTTTCCCCCTTTTACTGTCAGCCTACCTATGTTACTGTTTTTGTTTTCGTTTTTTTGCGGTACGCGGGCCTCTCACTGTTGTGGCCTCTCCTGTTGCAGAGCACAGGCTCCGGACGCGCAGGCTCAGCGGTCATGGCTCACGGGCCCAGCCACTCCGCGGCATGTGGGATCCTCCCGGACCAGGGCACGAACCCGTGTCCCCTGCACTGGCAGGTGGATTCTTAACCACTGCACCACCAGGGAAACCCTAGAGGCTCATTTTTTTTTTTTTAATTTATTTTATTTTTGGCTGCATTGGGTCTTTGTTTTTGCGCGTGGGCTCGCTCCAGTTGCGGCGAGCAGGGGCTGCTCTCCGTCGCGGTGCACGGTCCTCTCATTGTGGTGACTTCTCTTGCTGCAGAGCATAGGCTCTAGGCCCACGGGCTTCAGTAGTTGTGGTTCGCAGGCTCTAGAGCGCAGACTCAGCAGCTGTGGCGCACGGGCCCAGTTGCTCCGCGGCATGTGGGAATCTTCCCGGACCAGGGCTCGAACCCGTGTCCCCTGCATTGGCTGGTGGACCTAACCACTGCGCCACCAGGGAAGCCCTGAGGCTCTTTTTTTTTTTTTTGCAGTGCGCGGGCCTGTCACCGTTGTGGCCTCTCCCGTTGCGGAGCACAGGCTCCGGATGCACAGGCTCAGCGGCCATGGCTCATGGGCCCAGCCGCTCCGCAGCATGTGGGATCTTTCCGGACCGGGGCACGTACCCATGTCCCCTGCATCGGCAGGCGGGCCCCCAACCACTGTGCCACCAGGGGAGCCCCATAGTTCTCTTATATACTACGTTTCTATACACTGAATACTCCATCAGACAATATTTTCATTTTTGCTTTCAGCCACCAAACATCTTTTAAAGCCCTCTAGAGGAAGCTGTCTACTCTGTTTACTCACTGTTTACCCTTTCTCTTGCTTTTGCTTTTTACGTCCCAAGTTTCCTTCTGGTATCATTTCCTTCTATTTGAAGAACTTGTGTTCACCTGCTGTCTATGAATCCCTTTGATTCTCCTTCATCTGACAATGTCCTTATTTCATCTTCATGACACTTCTTTTTCAACCTAAGAAGTGTCTTTCTACTTCTTTAGGTCCCCCTGGTTTCTGGGGAGAGGTCGAGCGTGGTCTCTAGGTCATGAGCCACTTTTCTCGGGCTCTTTTTAAGATATTTTTTTTCATTGTCTTTATTTTTCAGCAGTGTGACTGGGATGTGTCTGGTTAGGGATTTCTTTAAGTTTATCTTGTTTGGGGTCTGTTGAGCTTCTTGAATCTGCAGATCAAAGTTTTGCCACATTTGCAAAGGTTTCAGTCATGTTTTCAGCTGTTTTTCCAGCCATGCCTACTTTGCTCCCCTTCTTGCACTCTGATGAGACTGTTAAGACTTTTTCTCTTGTCCCAAAGGTCCTCAAAGCTCTTCATTCTTTTCAATCTTTTTTCTCTCTGTCATTCAGATTAGATCATTTCCATTGCTCTGTCTTCAAGTTCACTGAATCTTTCCTCTGCTTTTAAGCTCATATGGGGAGTTTTAAAAATTTCAGTATTGTATCTTTTAGTTCTGAATCTCCATTTGGTTCTTTATATCATTATTTATTTATTTGCTGTCTTTCAGTTTTTTTGTTCAGTTCAGGAGTGCTATGTTTCTTTAGAGCATTTTTATAGTAGGTGCTTTAAGTCTGGTAGGTAGTTATAGCATCTGTTATTTTGGTATTGGTATTTGTTGCTCATCTTTTCCAACAGGGGTTAAGACACTGCTGGTTCTTTGCTGAGTAGTTTGGATTGCAGCTGGACATTTTGGATATTATAGTATGAGACTCTGGGTCTTGTTTAAATTCTAGGAAAATGTCGGTGTTTCCATTTCAGCAGGCAAACCACCTCATTTGATTTAGGTGCAGTTCTGACCTGCCCTCTCTGGGTTACGGTTCCGTGTCAGTTCTGTCTTTGGCGCATCAGCCGTGCCAATGGATCTGGCCTGTGTGTGCCTCCTGTGGCTGTCTGGGACCTGGCCGTGGTCTCAGGGCTTGGGGTGTCAGGATCAGATCCACGCAGCTTGGGGGTGGCCTGACATTCATGAGCAACTTTGGGGGCTTGCTCTTCCAAGCTTCTTCCTCTCCACACTGGCCTTGGGGCTTTCCAGGGGCCTGGGGTTCCCTTGTTGGTCCTCTAACCAGTATGCCGGGGCTTTGGAAACCTGCCCTGCCGTACACTTCCACGCCCATGCCTTGCCTGGGGCCCAGTTGCTAGGTGAAACAACTGGGTGCTTATTTCTTCAGTGTCCTTGTTCAGCCCGCTTGCTGCTCTTTCCATCTCAGAATGAACGTAGCTTCCCATGTAGCTGCCCCACGCAACCTGTCTGAGGTCAGAGCTGCCCCAGGATCCTGCCAGGGGCGGAGCTGCTTGGTGTGCCCGTCTGGAGTCAGAGCTCGTCCCTGAGTCCTGTCCAGGGTCACAGCAGCACTCAGCGGAGGCAAGCTGGAGTGAGCTGACTCCTCTCTCCTGGAGCTGGCGTAGCCGGGGCAGGTGAAGTCCGTCTCTGTCGCTGTGCTTCTGTCTGGCAGCTGCAGAGTCCAGGCTCTCAGGCCTCTGCCAATAGTCCTTCCCTATTTCCTCCCCTTGGCCGCCGGCCCTCACCTCAGTGGGCACTGCAGGCTGCCCTGGATTCCTGGAGGCAGGGCTCTGGCCTCATCCATCTCTGTCCCTAGTGTGTGGCCCTGCTTGGAGGACGCACCTGGGAAGCGCCACTGGCAGGGAAGCACCATCGGCCCCTGGAGGCAGACATGGTACTGGAGGAGCTGTTCCCACCTCCAGCTCAGTGAGGGGTTGCCAGTCCCTCACGGAGAGCCCTCCAGGATGGTGACCCTGAGGTGGTAAGGTGGCAGGGGGTGATGGCACGTGTTTTGGCCCATATGCCCTACTCCATGACCAGCAGAGGCTGTGTTGTGACTCCCCTGCTGGTGAGCCTAGAGAGAGACGCCAGACCCTGGGGATGGGCCGAGACCCCTCCACTGTCCCCAGCTCCCTGAGGAGAGGGCACAGGGGAGCAGGGTGCTAAGCACCCCACCCTGGAAGGATTGTCAGGGTGCCCCTGCCCTTCCTCATGGCCTGGGGGGACTCTGTGTTTTGTCCCAGGGCAGGATGGCAGCCCAGGTGACGCTGGAGGATGCGCTGTCCAACGTGGACCTGTTGGAAGAGCTGCCTCTGCCCGACCAGCAGCCCTGCATCGAGCCCCCGCCATCCTCACTGCTCTACCAGGTGGGTGCTGGGCGGCCGCGGGATGCGTGGCCTGTGGTGCTGACCTCCACTTGATGGTTTTCTTCTTCCTTGCAGCCAAATTTCAACACTAATTTTGAAGACAGAAATGCATTTGTCACTGGCATTGCAAGATACATTGAACAAGCGACCGTCCATTCTAGCATGGTAACTCTGCGCAGTTTCCTCTGGGGGGATGGCATGTCTGAATAGCAAATGTCACTTTTTTTGGTATTATCCTGATAGGATACATAGTGAGGAAGAAGAGAAGAAAGTGAATGAAGTGCTTTATGTTTTTTAAAAGCACCTTTTTTTTTTTTTTTTTTTATATTATAAGGACTGTATATGCTCTTTCTGAAAACCTGGCTTCTGTGAAAGAGAAAACCTTTGTCAGCATTTTGAGGGAACCCATTCTCCCTCTTTTGTACTTGTACTCAAGCATACCAGGTAGACACCCATATGGGATTTAGACTGCATAAATGAATTGCATTGTTATTATAATTATGTATTTTAATGATTTCATGACCATTTTAACATGTCATTAAAATGCACCAGATGAAGTAATTTTTAATGGCTGTCTAGTCCATTTTTTAAGTGTTCAAAATTTAACTATTTTTGCAAATTTTAACTAATTTGCAAAATTTAACTGTTTACTTAGTTTGCCTTGATTTCTTCTAGTAAAAAATGCTGTGATGAACATCTTCCTAAATACATCATTATTCTCACTGGCTAGATTTGTAGAAGTGAAGTTACTAGGTCAAAGGTTGTGAGCATTTTAAAGCATCTTAAAAACATTACCAAACTGTAGTCAACATTTTCAAGGACAACTGTGCAATTTTTGCCATTTTTACCAAAGGAAATAACGTGAAAGGAGTAGACACGAAAGCAGTTTTGAAATGATGGCAGTCCTCTTCCCATGGATACTCTCCCTGGATTTTAAGTGCTTTCCCTCCCCGCCCTGGGGACAGCAGAGTGTGTTAGTCTTCCTTTGGGGCCGGGAGGCCCTGTGTGGCTTGGTGGAGCGGCTCTGAGGACCCCGTGTGCGTTCAGCTGCACTGCACGCTTCCCATGTCCCCAGCTTCAGGTCTGCACTGCCAGCAGGTAGCTTGGGGCTGAGTGGAGCTGAGGTATGGCGGCTACGGCAGGTGCCCTGGGCTGTGCTGCCCCTGGGCAGAGGTGGCTGCATGTCGCTGATACCCCTCTTCAGCCTGCAGAAGCCATGGGGGTGTTTGGGGTGGTCTGCAGTGTCACCAGTATCTTAGCAGCTGTCTCCTGGCACACAGGTCCTGGTGCTTTTCTGTCCCTCAAAGGGAGGGTCCTCCTGGCCTCTCCACCATGGTTTATGGCTCTAGCTGTTGGCGATTTGGCATCTGCTTTTTTATGATTGTTCTGCTTGCCTTTGATTTGCCCTGTGTACCCTTGCAGAACGAGATGCTGGAGGAAGGCCAAGAGTACGCCGTCATGCTGTACACCTGGAGGAGCTGCTCTCGGGCCATCCCGCAGGTGCCCCATCCCAGCCGGACCACCCCCGCCATTGGCCACGCCCTCATCCCTTCCAGTCGTCCCTGCCCAGTCAGACCCTGCCCCACCTCTGGCCTGCTCCATCCCAGCGCACTCGCCACATCCTCTCAGGGTTGAAGCCTCTCTATGTCATGTTCGTTTTCTCCCAGGTGAAATGTAACGAACAGCCTAACAGAGTGGAAATATATGAGAAAACCGTGGAGGTCCTTGAGCCTGAGGTCACAAAACTGATGAATTTTATGTACTTCCAGGTAAAACAGTGAAATAATCCTAGGGGTTTAGAGCAGAGGAATGAGATGGTGGCACCATCTACTAACTAAACAAAGTGCGTGTAAACTCAAGTGATCACAATAGCTCTGAGACCAAAGGAAACTAAGCCTTAGACAGCCCAAAGCGTTACTGGCTCTCAGAATAAATGCTTCTTCTGGGTTTCACTTTTCTTCTCCCCTCAAGAGTGAATTTGTAGTTCCTGCAGGAAGACTGCTTTCTGTCAGTACGCTTACAGGCTTACACTTTCGATTCATCTGGTTTTCGGGTGTTTTCTCCCCACTGTCCACTCTGGTGGGCTTTGCCCTGGCCTTGGCTCCTTCTGGCCCTTGGATTAAACAGAGTGGCCACAGGGAGGGACTTGGTGGCTTTTTTAAAGACATAGTTTAGAAATGTGTGAAAGTTTTTATTATAGAATCCTTTAGCAAAGGGAGAAGATAGAACTTCTTAGGTGATGAATTTTTGTCTTATCTTAAAAATTGTTAAGTGGAAATCCTCCCACCCCCTTTTTCAACTCTAAAAGCCAAAGCAGTCTGCTTTATGGACATTCTATTGGAGAATTTTGCTCAGTAACTTTGCTGGAATAATCAACAAAATTCTTTTACTTTGGGGACATAGTTGGTAAAGTGCAAAGTTGATGATGATTCTTACAGAGCAAGGGCACGTGGAAATCACTTTCTAGAAACATGTCTCTTTACCTGAGCTGTAAACATGCACTCGTTGGTTGGGTGTTTCATCAGCGAGTAACGTGACTCTGGACCCTGTGCTTGGAGCTGGGCCTGGGGTTGGCCCATCCCTGAAAGCCGCGTTTCTGCCCCCTCTTCCTCTGCGCAGAGAAACGCCATCGAACGTTTTTGTGGGGAGGTGAGGCGCCTGTGTCACGCGGAGAGAAGGAAGGACTTCGTGTCCGAAGCCTACCTGATCACCCTGGGCAAGTTCATCAACATGTTTGCCGTGCTGGATGAGCTGAAGAACATGAAATGCAGCGTGAAGAACGACCACTCAGCCTACAAGAGGTGATGAGCGCGCCTGGGACTCAGGGCCGGGTTCCCGCGCGCACTCGCTTGCGGGGTGTAGTGCCCACGAGGGCCAGTCCGGCAGAAGCGCTCTCCTGGGCAGACCGCCGGCGCTGCGAGGCGTTCTTGTAGGCTTTGGGGGCGGGGCGGGGCGGGGCGGGGGCGGGCCCT
>NW_006790475.1:801782-804214 GCF_000442215.2 Lipotes vexillifer | reverse complement strand
GGCGGGCCCTGGGGCTCTCAGCCCAGAGAGCAGTGCTGTGCTCTGAGCCTGAATGGGGGCGGCGGTACGTGGGCGTTGATGCACTGAGCATCTCGTCCAGGGGGCCGGAGGCTCCACGCCTGCTGGGGCCGCCGCTGCTCGCCGCTGGCTGGCTGGTGGGCATACCCGGCAGGCGGGCACCGTCACCACAGTGGGCACAGCTGGCCCCGGCACCCACAGGGCTCCCCAGACCAGTTGTCCTCCAGAGCGGTTTTCTTTTCGAATGTGGACAACTTCTGGAGAAGAGAATTGGAAAAGGTGGGCACGGCTCAGCGCTGTGTCTGCGACACTGAGTGTGTTGGTGGCAGGTAGAGCGGAGCCTCTGTCCTCTAACCGACTCTCTAGAAAGTCTGCCTGGGACTGTTAAAACATGTTGGCTGGAATGAGATGCTGACTTCTGTTTCCTTTGCTAGACAAGGAATCTTAGCTATAAAATTAAATTAGAAGAGATTTTATTTTGTGTCTGAATAGGCTGTGGTTTCATTTGTAGGGGAAGAAAAAGAATTTTTCTTCTGCTCTTCTAGGTTCTTGCCTGGGTACCGCCTTTAAGAAAACAGAGATTAATAGAAGAAAAACAAATAATAATTTTATTTCATGAGTATGGGGGTCCCAAGATATGAGACCCAAAGAAGTGACCAAAGGAGGCAGTGTTTATACCTTTTGTTTTTGTTTTTGTATTTTTTTGGCCACACCTGGCGGCGTGTGGGATCTTAGTTCCCCGACCAGAGATGGAACCCGAGCCCCCTGTAGTGGGAGTGCCACCGGACTGCCAGGGAATTCCCAGCGTTTATACCTTTGAAACAAAGAAAAAACAAATTTGTGAAGAACTGACAAGACAAAGAAGTTTGAGTTGGGGTGGCCAGTGAGTGAGGAGGTTGGAAGGTTAGCTCACACGGCCTTCTCAGCCTTGAACGCCCCATCTCTTGTGATGACGATGTCTCCCGACCTCCTGGTGCAGGGAGGGGACCTTTCATGTGGGAGGTTTGTTTCCTGCTTTCAGGGGCACAGAGGAGGTCAGAATGCCCTGCTGTGGCTGTTTCTTAAGTAACTTTAATTCTGAATAATTCAGTATGCCACAGTGACATATTTGGGGGTGGCCTACCCTGAACCCCAACACGTACCTAAAATCGTGCAACTATTGCTGTGTCTTTAAAATGAAGTCGACTTGAGATGAGGCATGAAACAGATTTGAGGAGGGGATGGCACTGGAAGTTGAGCTATATCTCCCAGACTTTAAGCCTCATTTGTGTGAAATAAGTTCAGGCGTTCCATTCATCACCTAGAGTTAGCTCTGCACGGAAGCTTAGATCTTCAGAACGACAAAATCTTTTGAATTGTCCTGTTAACTCCGCTCCGGCAGGAAAGTCTGGAGTTGTCTCCATTTGATGCCAGTTTTGTGGGATTCCAAGTGCGTGTGACTCTTGGTGGAGTGTCGGCGCTCCTGAACTTCCCAGCTCAGGAGAACAACTTCTGCTCCTAATGGCACAAATCACTTGTCGGGTGATTTGGAGCAGCTTTCTCAGCCTTCCTGACTATCAGGAAAATGGGGAGATGGACAGCCCCAGTGGTTTTAAATTTTAAAAAGGTTTCTTTTCTCCCTCTCCCTCTTAGCAGCAGCACTTTTATTTCAAAGCCCAGTCTGGAAAATAGTTTAAAGATGGGGCTGCTCTGGTGGAAGGCCCCCGGGCACCCCCTTCAGAAGTTGCCCAGCGTGTTTGCTACCCCCTAGGCTCCCCTAAGCACAGAAGAGGGCCTGGGCACCCTTCACCCTTCCAGCAGACTCTTCCTGTGACCTATGTTTGGTATCTCCTGTTGGTTGGTTTACTTTCCCAGACGATAACCTCCACTTCTCCCTAGCCCTCACACTCCCACACTCAACACTCAAAACACTTTTTATGTGCACCCAGCTGGTAGTTACAACCTTTCCTGAGTGTAAATGCCAGATAACCCATATAGTCATGGTGAGGCTTAAGGAAAATAAAAGCAGGTATTCTTGGTCCCTTCCTTAGTTTCCACTCCTGCAGCTTCAACACCCACTCAAATCAATACAGTAAAGTGAACACTTTGAAAAAGAATGTAAACGTATCAGTATTGTTTCACTGTATATAATTTTTAAAAACTTACAGAAGTAAGCAAGATTGCAGATTTATTTCTCACCTGAAAAGTTCTGACGTAGGTGGTCTGCAGCTGACGGGGTTCCATAGTGTTCAGCAACGAGAGCTCCTGCTGTCTTCATTTGTTGCCTTGTGGCCCAGGATGGCTGCTTGAGCTCTAGCTGTCATCTCTGCTTTCCAGTCAGCAGGAAGGAAGGAGCATTGAAGGGCCCACAATATTCCTTATAAGTAAACTTTCAAGTGCCTTACAAAGTTTTGCATTATATCTCATGGTTCAGC
>NW_006790475.1:792130-801746 GCF_000442215.2 Lipotes vexillifer | reverse complement strand
GTTCAGCAGTTGGTCACAGCGTGGAGATGAGAATGAGGCACATTACTACACCACAGAAATTCAGGGTTTATTCTGAATAAAGGGAATGGAAGGGAAGGGAAGGAAAGGGAAGGAAATGACAGTTGGGTTAGGTTACCAGTCTTTGCCATGAAAGCTTTTCTTCAGTAAAACCCCAGAGGTTCTAGGTTGCACAGACAGGTCCTTATGTGGGCAGTTTCCACTAAACTTTTTTGGGGAAGCCCTAGGTGTGCAGAATCCTCATATGTGCTTTCACCCTCTTTGCAAAAACTAGAGACTCAGCCCGTGTTGCACAGGATTTGTTGGACCTCAGTGTACAGGTCCTTCTGTGTCCACCGTTCCCTTGTCAGAGCCCCATTGGGTAGGTCATATAGCTGTTGTTTTTCACAGATATGGTGAGAGTCAGGAGAGTTCAGGAGGTGTGATGTTGATTTATAATAAGAAATATATTCATCCCCAGTTCTGACACAGAACTCCTAAAACCCTTAGAATGTCCCGTGATAAAAGCAATAAAGTTTCTTTTGTTATGTAAATGTGGTGACTTTGGAAAGCCTCTAGTTACTCTAAGGATGGGGGCTGGTCACCAGCGGAATCAACCCTGTAACTACAGGGTTGGAACTTTCAGACCTACCCTCCTGATCTCAGGGAGGAGAGAGGGGTTAGAGGTTGAATCCATTGCCAATGTCCAGTGATCTAACCAAGCATGTTTATGTGAGGAATCCTCCATAAAAACCCCAAAGAACAGGGTTCGGAGAGCTTCCAGGTTGGTGAACATGTGGAGGTTTCGGGGGGAGTGGTGCTTGGAGAAGGCATGGAAGCCCCCCCCTACCCCGTCCCCATATGTATCTCTTCCATTTGGCTGTTCTGAGTTATATCCTTTCATAATGAATTGTTAAATTAATCTAGTATATAAAATGTCTTCTCAGTTCTGTGAGCTGCTCTAACAAATTAATCGAACCCAAAGAAGGGGTTGTTGGGACTGCCAATCTGTAGCTGGTTGGCCAGGAGCACAGTGACAACGTGGACCTCCAGCTAGTGTCTGAAGTGGGGGGATGACGTGGCAGTCTTGTGGGACTGAGCTCTTAACCTGTGGGGTCTGATGCTATCTTCAGGCAGTGTCGGAATTGTAACGCCACTGGCAGCTGGTGCTAGGGGATTGCGTGGTGGTGTGGGAAAAGCCAGCCCTCATGATCGACTTGGTACCGGATCTTTAGATTTGTCCAAGATGGAGCTGCAAATTGGTGGTGGAATCAGGATTCTGTCTCAGACCTTTGGCACCAGAACTATGCGTGGTGTGGTCCCTGACTGTTGGGAGGTTTGGCTGCCCAAAAGTTTCCCAGCAGAGAACCTAAACAGTGTTGGCCGTCTTTGTCACTCAGCTCTGGAAGTCATAGAGGGAGTGTCATCCTTTCTCACACCTGGGGACAGGGAGCGCAGGGGAGAGGCCCAAGTGTAGGTGCCCTTCAGGAAGGCCTGTGAGAAGTGCTGCCACATCTCTGAGGAAGTCCATCAGCTATGGACAGTAGGGTCATGAACTACCCAGGTTGCAAAGAGACTTACCTGGAGTTCAGGGGAGAAACTGGAGGAGGCTGAAATTGTAACCGGCATCTAAGATGCACATTTCTACAGATAACTGTAGCGAGGGTAAAATAATTTTGATATTCCCAGGCTGTTTTTCTTTAAAGTCATTAAGCATGTTGGTTGATTAATCCTTTTTTTCCCCTTTCATAGGGCTGCTCAGTTTTTACGTAAAATGGCAGATCCACAGTCCATCCAGGAATCACAGAATCTGTCCATGTTCCTGGCCAACCACAACAAGATCACACAAGTAATTCACACTCTTGCCGCTCTGGCTGATGGGGCACATCACTGGGGGTCTGAGGGGCGGAGAGCGGTCAGTGACACAGGTGTCTCACTCTGTGTTTCAGTCTCTGCAGCAGCAGCTCGAAGTGATTTCTGGCTATGAAGAGCTCTTAGCAGACATTGTGAATCTGTGTGTGGACTGCTATGAGAACAGGATGTACTTGACGCCCAGTGAGAAACACATGCTTCTCAAAGTACGTGTGTTGAGGGTAGGCTCCCAACAGCACCATGAGATAGGGGCAGCCCTGATTTCGTGAATAGGCTGCACTTTATGGTCGTTTGGCCAACCTTTTCTCTCATGCGTGTGTGTGTGTGTGTGTGTGTGTGCGCGCGCGCGCGCGCGTGCGCATATATAGCACCCTCCACCCTACATGCAGTTTGCCCTACAAGTCCTTGATGCATTCCCGTGAGTGTGTTCCAAGCTTGACCCCAGTGCCAGGTAGATCACATGCCCATCCCTGGAGAAGGTGCTCGTGGGTGAGGAGTCCCTGGTCAAGGGCCTTTCTCAGTATAAAGCTTGTAGCAGATGTTATACCAGATTCTACGTGGTAAGGATGTAATTCCTAGAAATTTAGTGTACTGTGTCACCATGATTATAGCAGACTTTTGTTGGTCAAGAAACATGCCATTTACCATATTCCTCATTATTATTCTGTTTCAAATTGGGGAGGTTTTCAAAGATGTTTCTCACTGGGAAGATGAGAAGGTGGTTTTTTTTTTTTTTTTCAAACAAAAGTTTAATAACTTGTACATGGGAGAGACCCAGGAAAACTGAGTAACTCCGAGAAGATGCTTCTGCCATTCTCTTCACTCTGCTCTCTACCTTCATGGAGGGCAGCTCTGGGGGACCCTGTTCTGGGTGTCCTGCTGACCCAAAGCCCTCCGTGCAAGTGGGCCCATCTCCAATACTTCTTCCCTGCTGGAGAGCAGCACGGAGGGATCAGAGCAAGAGGACACTGTCCAGTGGAGTGCTTTGTGGCTGTGGAAACATTCTGTTTTCACCTACCTGGTGCAAGAGCCCCCTGGTCATAAGTGCTTATGGAAATCCACATTTAGTATTGCCTTGTGCTTGATGAGAAGTGGAGCTGATGTATGCACCTGGAAGAGGACACAAAAAATGACATAAAATAGCTTCATGTGAAAGGATAGCTATTAATTTCTGAGGGACTTTTAAAAATGCTTTTTACCAAAACTAGAAATATTAAAATTACAAAAAGAAAAATCTCATTGGTAAAGGCAAATATACGGTAGAGGTAGTAGATCAACTACTTACAAAGCTAGTAGCAAGGTTAAAAGACAAAAGTAGTAAAATCATCTATATTCACAATAAGTAGTTAAGGGGTACACAAAACAAAAAGATGTAAAATATGATGTCAGAAACATTAAGTGTTGGTGGGGAGTAGAAATGCAGGGTTATTAGAATGAGTCTGAACTTGAGATCATAAATTAATATATATATATATGATCATATATAGCCATATATATATATATATATATATATATATATATATACCTCATAATGACCACAATCAAAAATTTATTTAAAAAATTTATAATAGATACACAAAAAAGAGAAAGGAATCTAAACATAAAACTAAAGATAGTCATCAAATCACGAGGGAAGAGAGCAAAAGAAGAAGAAAGGGACAAAAAGGAACTCTAAAAATAAACCCAGGAAACAATTAATAAAATGGCAGATGGAAATATTTGTTGTGTTTTGGGGATTGGAAAAATTAACATTGTTAAAATGACCATACTACCCAAGGCAATCTACAGTTTCGGTGCAACCCCTAACAAAATACCAATGGCATTTTTCACAGAACTAGAACAAATAATTCTATCATTTGTATGGAAACCAAAAAGACCCCAAATCGTCAAAACAAATCTTGAGAAAGAAGAACAAAACTGGAGGTATCACATTCCCTGATTTCAGACTATACCACAAAGCTACAGTAATCAAAACAGGAAGGTATGGCACAAAAACAGACACATAGATCAGTGGAACAGAGAGCTCAGAAATAAACCCACACTTAAATGGGCACTTAATCCATGACAAAGGAGGCAAGAACACATGACAGGGAAAAGACAGCCTCTTCAATAAGTGGTGTTGGTAAAACTGGACGGCTACTTGCGAAAGGATCAACCTGGACTACTCTCTCACACCATATGCAAAAATAAACTCAAAATGGGTTAAAGATTTAAATGTTAAGACCTGAAACCATAAAACTCCTAGAAGAAAACATATATTTTGGATCTGTCTCCTCAGGAAAGGGAAACAAAGGTGCAAATAAACAAATGGGACTACGTCAAACTAAAAAGCTTTTGCACAGTGAAGGAAACTGTCAAAATGAAAAGGTCACCTACTGAATGGAGAAGACATTTGCAAACAGTATATTCAGTAAAGCGTTAATATCCAAGATATACGAGGAACTTGTACAACTCAATATCAAAAAAAAATTCAGTTTAAAAATGGGCAGAGGATCTAAATCGGCATTTTTTCCTAAGAAGACATTTTTTCCAAAGAAGACAAAGTGCTGGCGAGGATGTGGAGAAAAGGGATCCCTGGTGAACACTGGTGGGAATGTAAGTTGCTGCAGCCACTAGAAAACAGTATGCTGGTTCTTCTACAATTACCATAGGATCCAGCAATTCCACTTCTGGATGTTTATGTGAAGAAAAGAAAAAGATATACGCACACCAGTGTTCATTGCAGCAGCATTGTTAACAATAGTCAAGACACAAAAGCAACCAAAGTGTAACATTGATAGATGCATAGGAAGATTTTATATAAATAAATTATATATATATATATATATATATATATATATATATATAATAGAGTACTATTAGCCCTAAAAAAGAATGAAATCTTGCCATTTGTGATAACATGAAAAGACCTAGAGGGTATTATGCTAAGTGAAAGAAGTCAGAAAGACAAATACCATATGATTTCACTTATATGTGGAATCTAAAAAACAAAACAAATGAACAGACATAAAATAGAAACAGACTCATAGATACAGAGAACAAACAGGAGGTTCCTAGTGGGGTTATTGGGGGGTGGTGGTGAATGAAATAGGTGAGATTAAGAGGTATAGACTTTGAGCTACAAAGTAAGTCACTAGGATGAAATGTACTCCGTTGGAAGTATAGTCATTAATATTGTAATATCTTTGCGTGGTGACAGATGGTAACTAGACTTATCGTAGTGATCATTTTTTAATGTGTAGAAATATCAAATCACTATGTTGTGCTCCTGAAACTAACATAGTGTTGTAGGTCAACTATACTTAAATTTTTTTAAAAAGTGCTTTTTGAAAGAAGAATGAATTGTCATTTCTAAGTTATGAACTGTAGCAGTTTAAGTGTTTATGGGTAATTAAACTTGCAGGTCTGAGCTTTATGTGCCATTTTGTGATTTGCAGGTCATGGGGTTTGGTCTGTACTTGATGGATGGGAGTGTCAGCAACATTTATAAACTAGATGCCAAGAAAAGAATAAACTTATCCAAAATTGACAAGTACTTCAAGGTGAGTCACAGTTTCTAGGTAAACCTTTTTATTGAAGTGTATGCAGTTTGAGCTTTAGGAGGTCAACCTCTGTGGCTTTGTTCTGTGCTGGGAAATGCAGCGGTGGCAGGTGGGTGGGCAGGTGGAGGTAGACTGTCTCCTACCCTGTACCGGATTTGCCTGGGTTTGAACCTTGTCTAACGGAATGGTGCCATGTGTACTCTTTTGTGTCTGGCTGCCCCCATTCACTTTGTTTGTCAGATCATCCCTGTGGGAGCCTGCAACTGTAGTTTTTACATTTTCATTGTGGTGTAGCACTGCATTTTATGACTAAACTGCAATTTATTTATCTATTCTGTCGTGATAAACATGAGATTGTTTCTGGATTTTGGCTTGTCCGAACAGTGCTGCTCTGATTCGTGCACATCTATGCACATTTCTGTTGGATGAATACCCAGTGGTGGATTGGGTATTCATCCAATAGAATGAACATTTTCAGTGTAGTAGATACAGCCTCACAACTCTCCCACATGGCTGTGCTGACTTGCATCACCACCAGTGGTGATTCTACATCATGGCCATCACTTGGCTCTGTCATTTTCGGGGGAGGAGGGGGGCATCCTGAAGGGTGTGTATGTATGTCCTTGTGATTTTATTGGCTACTGTTTCCTTGTGGTTTACTTGATGTTTCCCTGATGGCTTTTCACGGTATTATTAGTCTTTTGTGTGTTCTCTTTGTGAAGTGTCCTTTCAAGTCTCTCATTCTTTTTTTCCCCTGTTGACTTGTAGTTCTTTATGTATTCTGGGTATGTGTCCTTTGTCAGATACATGTGTTCTAAAATACATGCATTTCCCCTATGTGGCTCTTTTTTTTCACTTTCTTGAAGAGTCTTTGGTGAACTGAGGTTCTTAATTTTAATGTGGTCCAATATATCAATCTTTGATGTCCACTTTAAGAAATCTTTAATAAAGCAGGCTCTCGAGAATTTTCTTTTGTGATACCTTCTAGAAGCATCACCATTTCTTCTCCATCTAGATCTATAATGCCCCTGGAACTGGCCATGTGTATGCTGTGAGGTAGGGGCTTGACACTTTTGGATTTTTTTTTCCTGTTCTAGATATCCAGTTGACTCTGTCCAATTATTGCAAAGACTGTTTCCCCTCCATTGCTCTGAGGAGTCACCTGTGTCATAAAGCAGGTGTCTGTATGTGTGTGACTCTGCCTTAAGTTCTCTGCTCTGCCCCACTGGTCTGCACCTGCGCTCCAGGGCCATGCTGGCTCTAGGTTTCCAGCAGGTCTACTTACCAGTCTTCAAGTTATGTTCTTCACAATTGTCTTGAGTATTGTCCCTCCATCTTTTCTTTTTCTTGCGTTATGCGGGCCTCTCACTGTCGTGGCCTCTCCCATTTGCGGAGCACAGGCTCCGGACACGCAGGCCCAGCGGCCATGGCTCACGGGCCCAGCCGCTCCGCGGCATGTGGGATCCTCCCGAAACGGGGCACGAACCCGCGTCTCCTGCATCGGCAGGCGGACTCTCAAGCACTGCGCCACCAGGGAAGCCCTGTCCCTCCATCTTTTGAAATACGTTTTAGAATTGACTTGCTGATTTACACATACACACACACATACACACAGAAAACCCATAAACCATTTTTCATCTTGGAATATTGTTTGTGATTCTGTTGAATCTATAGATCAATTTAGGGAGAAATGTGTGTCTTCCAATATACATGAACCTAATGTATTTCTGTATTCCCTTAGAATTTTAAAAATTTCTCTAGAATTCTTGGTATTGTTTTTGTCTAGAAGTCTTGCACATATTTTGTTAGATTTAATAATATATACTTTTTATTTATTTTTTGATGCTATTGTAATTTTTTTCTCTTTAGATTTTTGTTTCCTAATAGTTCCTAGTATATAGAAATAGTTGATTTTTTTTTTTTTAATGACCATGGATCTAGTAACAAGGTAGGTTAATTTTATTTATTTATTATTTTTTTTGCGGTGCGTGGGCCTCTCAGTGTTGTGGTCTCTCCCGTTGTGGAGCACAGCCTCTGGACGTGCAGGCTCAGCGGCCATGGCTCATGGGCCCAGCCACTCCGTGGCACGTGGGATCCTCCCGGACCGGGGCACGAACCCGTGTCCCCTGCATCGGCAGGCGGACTCTCAACCACTGCGCCACCAGGGAAGCCCTAATTTTAATATTTGAATTTGTTTTATGAGAGTTGGTTTTTAACTTTTATTTTGTTCTTCTTAAAGTGAACGTAGAAGTTGTTTACAACTTTTTTGCAGTAAGTGGTTTGCAGAGATAGCATTCAACCCACAGTAATTATTAGCATTATTCATTCTTCTTACGATTGTATTTGGTGACTAAACATATTTAATGACCCTGGGTTTTCTTTTATTCTTTAAATACAGCAGCTCCAGGTGGTTCCGCTGTTCGGGGACATGCAAATAGAACTGGCAAGATATATCAAGACCAGCGCCCACTATGAGGAAAATAAATCTCGGTAGGCAGAGTGAGCTGTCCAGTTAGAGCATTTTGCAGTGTTCTCACTGTGGTTCCTAACACTCCACTTACCTATCCAGAGATGCCACCTTTGACATTTTCAACCATGTGGAACCGAATGCGTGATATGGTAGCCTCTTCCATGAGTGGATGTTTACATTTAAATTCATTTACAAATGCAATTTTTTTCCTTAGTGGGATAGCCACATTTCAAATATTTAATAGTTAGGGTCTACTGTTTTGGTCAGCACAGATATAGAACTTTTCCATCATCCCAAAGAGTTCTGTTAGTGCTGGCCACAAGTACGGAAGTGTAACCAAATGCTCTGGGTGCTTATAAAAGCTTAACAGCAGCCTGCTGGGGAGCGGCTGGATATTCACGTGTAACTTACAGAGGGTACAGAGCTATCACCCAAGGGCCCAACCAGGCCAGGCCCAAGGTCTCTGTGGTTGAGAATGGTCTTTACAGTTTTAAAGAGTTTTTTTTAAGATGATGGCTCTAGGGCTGATGTGTAACAGAGACCGTGTAGCCCCCAAATCCTAAAGCATTTGCTTTCTGGACCTGTCCTGAGAACGATGGCCAATCCCTGTCATAAAGCATCTGCAGCTCACAGTTAGAAATGATAATAAATACACAGTACTTTTTATTGTAGCTTCCACATATCCACTTGAGTTTCATAGGATGCTTTAGTTGACTTTTGCCAAACACGTGGTCTCCATTCAGCCATGGTTTTGAAAAATACGGTTGCACCTCAATCTGGCTACTCAAAGGTAAACAGTCTTTTTCTGTGAAGACCAAATTGTGAACACGTTAGGCCTTTCTGGCCACATGTGTCACATACTCTTCTTTGTTGTTGTTGTTGTTGTTGTTTTTTACACAACTCTTTAAAACTGTAAAAACCATTTTGTATGGCTCTATGGCCGTGCAGAAGGTGCTCGCATTGGGCCCACGTTGTATGTAGTTTGCCAGCCTCTGTGCCAGCTTGTTTCCTAACACATCTGCCACTAAATCTGATATGTGATCACCTTCCTATAAATTACATTCACTAATCTCTCTTCACTTCAGCATCAACTTGAGCTCTGATTTGGAGGGTGTGCTGATTTCCATGGTATAAATGGAAATGCCTGAGTTTAAGTTAACAATGTACAACTCACCTCCTACCCTAACAAACACAGTCAGATCCAGATCATATGTAATTGTAAAATCAGTAAGAGAATGAGGAAACAAGGAGTTTTGCATACTTTCTTTATTTTTAATATGATCTGTTGTAAGTCGATGGCCATTATTACCAATTAGATGCTGTGTTTCACAGCCACCAAGGCAGGTGCCTGAGTGTGCAACAGTCAGCTCCAAGAGCTCAGCCCAATGGCGTAGCACCTTTGTCTGGCTGCAGGGGGTGGGTGCGGAGTGGGCAGATGTTGACATCGGGCTCTGGGCTCCTTGCCTCTCCTGAGGTGGACATGCTGTCTGGGGCCTGCAGGGGAGGCCAGTGTGTTTAAGGTGGACCCTGGCAGAGGGCCTGGGCCTTGTGTGCTTACTGCACACTCAGGGAGCTGCCTTTGCTCATGCCGTAATCACGTACTCCTGTAGTAAAATCAGAAAGAAAGTTAAAAAGTGATGCTGCTTGAGATAGTGTACTGATCACCTTGAAAACTGGTAATCTGAATCCTTTCCTTCTAACAAAGGGGACCAACTTGTTAAAACAGTGTGAGTTG
>NW_006790475.1:768019-791975 GCF_000442215.2 Lipotes vexillifer | reverse complement strand
ACAGATTTAATTTTTTTTTTTTTTTTTTTTTTTTGCGGTATGCGGGCCTCTCACTGCTCTGGCCTCTGCCTCCGCGAAGCACAGGCTCCGGACGCGCGGGCTCAGTGGCCATGGCTCACGGGCCCAGCCGCTCTGCGGCACGGGGGATCCTCCCCGACCCGGGCACGAACTCGCGTCCCCTGCATCGGCAGGCGGACTCTCAACCACTGCGCCACCAGGGAAGCCCAGATTTAATTCTTGATACACGTTTTTCCACCACATCGACTGTATCTGTTTGCTGCTGAAATGGTGTGTTGTGCACATAGCTATAGCAACACTGTCTAATTTCCAAGTCCTGTCAGTTTCAACTCTCTCATTAAGGATAACTTTTGTCCCTGAGTCCTTGGCTGACTTGTTTTGTACTGTAACTATGTTTTCATATGTGAGTAATAAGGAAATATTAGTTCCTGCCTACTCTGCAGTAATCTGTCAAGGGGCCCTGCAAGGGTGTTGCAGTGTCCTGAATTCAGCAACACGTCCCAGCTTTGTGGAAAGTAGTTTGCCGATTAAGGAGAAATTACGGTTCCTTTTCCAGAATACAGACATGAGAAGGTAGGACGCAGCCCTGACGCAGGGAGATGAGGCAGGCCCGGCTCTGTTTCCATGCGGAGAATTCCACGTTTCCTCTGCACCTCTACCTCTTGGCTGCAGCGGGGCTCCCGGGGTGGTAGGTGGGCCTGCTGTGCATGTGCCCTCAGCCAGTCGCCTGTCAGGTAACGCATGCTTCCCCTTTACCACCAGATGGACGTGCACGTCCTCCAGCAGCAGCCCACAGTACAACATCTGCGAGCAGATGGTACAGATCCGGGAGGACCACATGCGCTTCATCTCGGAGCTGGCGCGCTATAGCAACAGCGAGGTGAGTGGCCTCTGCCTGCAAAGCGCACCCGGGGACTCGGGGTCTGGTGTGGCCCTTGTATTCTCTGCACCCAAATACTACCATTGATCGCTTTGAGAAACGTAGTTTGGCACTGCGTGCTTAAAAAGCACTGATAATAATGGATAAGGCAGGGCAAATGCAATGGAGTTTGTTTGGATCTGTTCAGCTGTACAAGAAAGCATCTTCTTTTTTCAGAAAAACGTTAACACGGGGCTGAGGACTGAGGTGAGACCGTGAATTAAGTGCATTTCCTAGTGTAGTTCCATGGTTCCAAGCTGCTAGGAGAGGGGTGGGGAGAGTGGAGGATGTCAGGAACAGAAGGGGTGGTTCTGACTTGCGCCCCGTTCGTGTCTAGAGGGAGAAAGTGCAGGAGCCTCTGAGTCGGTGGGCAGATGCATTGAGTGCCCAGAGGAGACCTGGAGTTGGGTGTTGGAGGAAGTGGGGTCTCTTCGGCCGTGGGCCTTGTTAATTCCTTCCAGCTTTGCAGCTGGGCTCTCTGTGTCCTTGCTTGGGCCGGTCACGTTCCCCACACCTGCCCCAAGCCTGGCTTCAGGCCATTGCTGCTTGCGCGTGGGGTGGGTGGCACGGGGGTCTGAGCGAGGGGGAGCGGCAGCAGGAGTGTCGTTTCTCACGTCTTAGTGGACCGGGCACCGAGGTCAGGGTCAGAGCGGTGGTCAGTGGCGTGGGTGCTGCAGGTGATCTAGAGGGACCCGGGGACTTGGGGCCATGTACGCAGGTCTGGTTTCCGAGATCGCGGTACCTCGGGGTTCTCAGGAGGCCCATTACATTTGGGGGGAACAATCTGTTGGTCCTGCTCATTGCAGGACAATGTGCACTCCATCCCTCACCCCCAAGCACTTGTCATCCTGTAACCAAGATGACTGAAAGACAGCCCCAATGCTTGGGGGACGTCGCCTCCTTGCGGACCCCAGGTGGGCGGCCGACTCCCCATGAGGAAGCGTTAGCTCACTCCTCTGCGGAGGCCAGTACAGCCTGAAGAGTAGAGGTGAGGGCCAGTCCCCAGGACTTCATGATTTAGTTGTAAACTGAGTTCCTGAGTTGTTCTCAGACAACACAGAGAGCTGGCTTCTACCCTTCCAAATAGGAGCACTTGACAGCATGCGTGGTTCCTGTGTGCCTTCTGGTGTCTGCTGTCGTGCCTTTATAATCAGATGATGGTTTTTTTTTTTTTTTTAAAAGGGCATATGCGTGGTTTTTTGTTTTTTGTTTTTTAAAGAAGATGTTGGGGGTAGGAGTTTATTAATTAATTTATTTATTGTTGCTGTGTTGGGTCTTCGTTTCTGTGCGAGGGCTTTCTCTAGTTGTGGCAAGCGGGGGCCGCTCTTCATCGCGGTGCGCGGGCCTCTCACTATCGCGGCCTCTCTTGTTGCGGAGCACAGGCTCCAGACGCGCAGGCTCAGTAGTTGTGGCTCACGGGCCCAGTTGCTCCGCGGCATGTGGGATCCTCCCGGACCAGGGCTCGAACCCATGTCCCCTGTATTATGAGGCAGATTCTCAACCACTGCGCCACCAGGGAAGCCCTTAGATGATTAGATGATGATTTTAATAAGAAAGAAGAGATCCACCTTTAAAAGCTTTGCACAGTTTACTTTTAAACAGATTTATGAAGACATAATCCACATACTAGGCAATTCTCTGATTTAAATTATACAATTCAAAGGGTTTTAGTCCATTTCTGAACATTTTCATCATCTCCTGGAGCAACTCTGCACCTATAGCAGTCACTCCCCATTCCCCTTCCTTCTAGCACGTGGCGATCTACTTTCAATCTATGGATTTGCCTACTGGACATTTTATATAAATGGAATCATAATATGTGCTCCTTGGTGACTGGCTTTTTTCATTTGACATAGTATTTTCAAGGTTCATCCATGTTACAGCATGTATCAATAATTTCATGGCTTATTTATAATATTTATAATAATTTTATGGCTGAATAATACTCCGCTGCTTGGACACACCACATTTTGTTGGTTTGCTCATCTGCTGTTGACTGATGGACAGTGGGTTACAAATAATGCTACTGTTAACATCCATGTACAAGTGTTGTGTGGACATAAGGTTTCATTTCTCTTGGGTAGCTATCTAGGAATGGAATTGCTGAGTCTTATGGCACCTCTGTGTTGAACACTTTGAGGAACTGCCAGGCTGTTTTCAAGGCGGTTGCACTATGTTACACCCACCAGCAGTCTGTGAGTGTCTGATGTCCCCCCATCCTTGCCAGCACTTGTTACTGTCTGTTTTATTGATTCTGGCCATCCTAGTGAATGCGAAGTGGTATCTGGTTGTGGTTTGGATTTGCATTTCCTTAATGACTAATGAAACTGAGTATCTTTTCATATGCTCATTGGCCAGTTTTTAAAAATTTGTCCTGAAGTCATTTGCCCATTTTTAAATTGGGTTATTTACCTTTTTTTTACTGTAGAGTTGTGTGAGTTCTTATATTCTATCCCTTATCTGTTATGTGATTTTCAAATATTTTCTTCTGTGTCTTTTTGCTGTCTTGATGGTATCCTTTGAAGCACAATTTTTTATTTGTGATGTGGTCCAATTTTATCTATTTTTTCTTCGGTTGTTTGTGCATTTGGTCATAATGAAGAAACCATGACCTAACCCAAGTCACAAAGATTTACCCCTTGTTTTCTTCTAAGAGATTTGTAGTTTTAGCTCTTATATTTAGATCTATGATCCATTTTAAGTTACTTTTTTTTTTTTTTTTTTGCGGTATGCGGGCCTCTCACTGTTGTGGCCTTTCCCATTGCGGAGCACAGGCTCCGGACACACAGGCTCAGCGGCCATAGCTCACAGGCCCAGCCACTCTGTGGCATGTGGGATCATCCCAGACCGGGGCACGAACCCGTGTCCCCTGCATCGGCAGGCGGACTCTCAACCACTGTGCCACCAGGGAAGCCCTAAGTTACTTTTTGAATATGGTATAAGTTAAGGGTCCAACTTCATTCTTTTGTATGTGGATATACAGTTTTCCCAGTACTGTTTTCTTGTTTGTTTGTTTTTGCAGTACCTGGGCCTCTCACTGCTGTGGCCTCTCCCGTTGCGGAGCACAGGCTCCGGACACGCAGGCTCAGCAGCCATGGCTCACAGGCCTAGCCACTCCGCGACATGTGGGATCTTCCCGGACCAGGGCACGAACCTGTGTCCCCTGCATCGGCAGGCAGACTCCCAACCACTGCACCACCAGGGAACCCCCCCCCCCAGTACTGTTTTTAAAATACCATTCTTTCCCCACTGAAGGCACCCTCAACAGAAATCAACTGACTGTACACCTCCATGTTCATTATAACATTATTTACAAGAGCCAAAGCAAAGAAACAGCCTAAGTGTCTATAGAGAGATGAATGGATAAAGAAAATGTTGCATACAGTATGCAATGGAATATTATTCAGCCATACAAAAGAAGGAAATCCTGGGACTTCCCTGGTGGTCCAGTCGTTAAGACTTCGCCTTCCAATGACAGGGGTGCAAGTTCGATCCCTGGTCAGGGAGCTAAGATCCCACATGCCTCGTGGCCAAAAAAAACCCAAACATAAAACAGAAGCAATATTGTAACAAATTCAATAAAGACTTTAAAAATGGTCCACATCAAAAAAATCTTAAAAAGAACAAAATCCTGGCATTTGTGACAACATGGATGGACCTTAAAGGGCATTATACTAAGTGAACTAAGTCAGATAGAGAAAGACAAATACTATTTAATATCACTTTATGTGGAATCTAAAAAAAAACAAACTCATGGATACAGAGAACAGATTGGTAGGTGCCAGAGGCAAGAGGTGGGAGAAATGGGTGAAGATGGTCAAAAGGTACAAACTTTCAGTTATAAGATAAATAATTTCTGGGGATGTAATATACAGCATGGTGACTACAGTTAACAATATGGTATTGCATATTTGAAAATTCCTAGGAGAGTAAATCTTAGAAGTTCTCATCACAAGAAAAAAAATTGTAACCATGTGAGTTGGTGAATGTTAACTTACTGTATAATCATTTCACAATATATGCATATCAAATCAAATCATTGTACACCTTAAACTAATACAAAGTTGTGTGTTAGTGTGTCATTTATTTCTCAGTAAAACTGGGTGATGGGGGGAATCAATTGATTCTACTCCTGAGGCTTTATTTCTGGGCTGTCAGTTCTGTTCCATTGACCTTTTGTTGGTCCTTATGCCACTACCACACTGTCTTGATTTTACAGTTTTATAGTAAATCTTAAAACCAGATAATATAAGCCCTACAGCTTTGTTCTTCTTTTTAAAGTTTGTTTTGTCATCTTTGTCAAGATTATTTGTGGATCCTTTGCATTTCCATATGAATCTTAGGATCAACTTGTCAATTTCTACAGAATAAGGCACCTGGAATTTTAATAGGAATTGCCCTGAATCTGTATATCAGTTTGGGGAGTATTGCCATCTTAACAAGATTGAGACCTCCAATCCATGAACATGGGGGATATCTTTCCATTTGTTTAGTCCTTCTTTGATAACTTTCAAAAATGTTTGATCATTTTCGGAGTAGGAGCTTTGTACTTATTCTGTTACATTTATTCCTAAGTGTTTTATTCCTTTTGATCCTATTGTAAGTGGACTTCTCTTTTTAATTTTATTTTCAAGTTGTTTGCTCAGTTTCTTTTGACTAGAGGGTAAGGATTTGTACTGAGCAGGGACAGCGGCTGGGTTTGAATAGTTCATGAGAATGTCAGTGTAGCTGTGCACAGACCCTGAGTCCTCAAGAGCCCCCAGATCTCTTCATTTTCTAACAGTGACCAGAGCCAGGTTCTGGGTATAAATTTTTTTTGTTTGTTTTTTGTTCAGTTTATCCATTACGTAAATTTTCAAGCATACAAAGGAGGAGACCAGTCCTGGCCCCTCAGGTGCCACACTGAGCTTAATCACTCGCCCCTTTTCAATTATTCCTCCAACCCTGTGCCTCGGTCTGGGTTAGCTTGAAGCAATCCAAGATAACATAGCACTCTCTCTGAAAGTATTTCCCATGTGTCTCTGTAAGATAAGGGCCCTTTTTAACATATAACCATAATACCAGCCCACCTAAAAAAAAAACAAATGTATTCCCTAATATTAAATAGTGGGTCATTGTTCAGATTTCCCGTTTGCTCATTATCATTAGTGGTGTATTTTTCCAGGTTTGTGTGCCTCAGCACCCAAATAAGTTCCATACACTGCAGTTGGTTGACATGCCTGTCCCCACCATCTCCCTCATTCCCTATGGTGTCATTTGCATGACTTCTGTCCCCTGTGTGTCCTGTACGCTGCCGGCTCAGGGCCCTGATCAGAGTCAGCTCCCACTGTCCTGACCCATTTGGCCTCTTGGTGGCCATGCTGAGGGCTGCTGGAGGGTCCAGCTGACTCTCTGGGATGTGGACGGCTGCATCCCCTGCCCTGATGTGTGACTTCACCAGGCCTCAGCTTGGTGGTCCTCTCAGCTTCTTGCACCTTCCAGAGCTGGATTCCTTTGCTTTATGCATCAGGTGTTAAAATAATTGATTCCCTAGCATATCTAAAGAAACAAACCAGCTTTTTGAGTACTGTTTTCTAGTCAGTCTACTTCAGTTTCCTTCTGCCTTTTTCTTTTTTCTCCCATGGTGAAAGTCCTCGTTCTTAAAGACTCCAGCATATTTTGTTTTTTTTTTGCGGTACGTGGGCCTCTCACTGCTGTGGCTTCTCCCATTGTGGAGCACAGGCTCCGGACTCACAGGCTTAGCGGCCATGTCTCACGGGCCCAGCCGCTCCGCGGCATGTGGGATCTTCCCGGACCGGGGCACGAACCCGTGTCCCCTGCATTGGCAGGCAGACTCTCAACAACTGCACCACCAGGGAATCCCAGCATATTTTGACTAGGGTCAGATTATATGTCTCAGTATACACTCAGCAGTCTTAAAATAGTACTGGCACTGCTAATAACAATTACTAGAAATTCAGATTTTCTTTCTTTTTTTTTTTTTTTTTTTTTTTTTGCGGTACGCGGGCCTCTCACATTGCGGAGCATTGGCTCCGGACGCGCAGGCTCAGCGGCCATGGCTTATGGGCCCAGGTGCTCCGTGGCATGTGGGATCTTCCCGGACCAGGGCACGAACCCGCGTCCCCTACGTCGGCAGGTGGACTCTCAACCACTCCGCCACCAGGGAAGCCCTTCAGGTTTATTTTGCAGTTAATTTTGTCCTTAGGTTTCTTCCTCTAGGGATGTTACATCAAATCGTTATTTTTCAAAGTCACTGAAGTGGTTTGTTTTGTGTTGGTCTCAGCCTACAGATAGTGATGCCTGGACCTGTACTCCTCTTGGCAGTCCCCACAGACACCCCACCTCCAGCCCACACCAGAGCCAGTGTTGTGGCTGGACTGGCCCTTGTGATCCTCATGATTGCAACATACCCTCCGCAGTGACAATCAGGGAACTTTGAGAAAAACAAGTTTGATTACTGACAGGTCCTAGAGGGTACACAGCACACCCAGAGCCCCAAAGCGAGGTCATAGGTAGAGAGGGAGGGAGCACAGACCTGGGGCTCTGCCTTTGTCAGGGCTAGGGTTTCACAGGTTCACTGTTGGTGAATTTAAAACATAAGAGCAGGGATGAAGGTGTGGGAGTGGAAAAGCCCGGTTGGCAGTTATCTAGGTCACCATGGGCTTTCTACAAGGGGAACTTCATGGGTGGGCTGGCTCTTTATCTACTTGGGTAGCTGGCAATATGTTTATTCAAGATGGATGTCTTTGAAATGGATACCTTAATGTTAGGCACTTACCCTACATGGTTCCTCTGTGTGGTCACAAGGCCAATTCAGTCCTACACAGCTCAGTTCATTGTTTAATTTTGTGTTTGAGTTTGGGGGATTGCTTTTTCCTCCTAATTTAATTTTATATCATAATATATAAATGTTTATGTGGTTCTAAAGTCAGATCTATCAGAGGAGGTATGTTCAGAGAAGTCTGCCTTCCTCTCTACCCTCTGCTTTCCTGGCCTGTAGATAAACATTCGTAAATCTAAGTTTTCATTATTTGATATAAGCAAATAACACATGTGGGCACGTTTTCCTTTATCAGCTAAGTTAGAAACATGCTGTGTGCATGTTTCAGGAAGGACCCGGTCTGCAGACCCCTCCAGCGCAGGCTGTGGCGGCCTTTCTCAGTGTTTTGAGCTATGTGTGCCCATCATGCGGGCTCTGCAGTTGCTCTGCCTTTTGATGCACTGAAGAGTCTTGTGCTCATATCATTTTCTACTTTGTGAGTGTACATCTGGGGTAGGCTTCTAGATTGGGTTTGATAGGTGGTTTCCTGGACGTTTATGACTTCTTGATGCTCTGTCTTCTCTAGGTGGTCACAGGCTCAGGCCGCCAGGAGGCTCAGAAGACGGATGCTGAGTACCGGAAGCTCTTCGACCTGGCACTGCAGGGCTTGCAGCTGCTGTCCCAGTGGAGTGCTCACGTGATGGAAGTGGTGGGCACT
Source organism: Lipotes vexillifer (assembly GCF_000442215.2). NCBI lineage: Eukaryota > Metazoa > Chordata > Mammalia > Artiodactyla > Lipotidae > Lipotes > Lipotes vexillifer. The sequence continues at coordinate 783,560 of NW_006790475.1, read as the reverse complement.
CTCACTTTTATTTGGAAATGCACCCCCTAGTTAGTTAGAAGTGCTTTTCTTTCCAAACTTGACTAAATTATATTTTTTCTGCATTAGCTTTCGTCTTTGGATTGAGAACAAATTGGCTTTTTATCTTTGGCGCTAGAAATAAGAGTATATATTAATTTAAATGTTTCTAAGATGGCTCAATGTACACTTCATTTACATATATTACAAATAAAGGGCCTTTTAAAACATATTGATAGAATTAAATTTGTATTGTTTTGATGATTTTTAATTCTCATTTTTTTTAAACAGCACTCTCTGTGTATTTCTAGCCATCAGTTTCTTTTGATTAGGATTAGTAAAGTGGTTTCTGATGCATAGAAAGATTTGGATACCCATAAGTCATAGAGGATTTTCCCTTTTGTTGTTTATTTTGCTCAGATAAGGATTATTATATTTGGTTGGGTACCTGATTGTTTGAAAGGCTGATTCTTTCAGAAATGGTGATGAAACGCTTATAGTCTTAGATATTCCACATAAAATATCCAGGCCTTTTTACCGGATGTATTTCTTAAGTATCTGATGTATTACTTGAACCTGAAGTCACATTGCCAGAACATTTTGCAGTTTTATGGAGGTGGACCATGTGTGCGCGTGTGTGGTGTCTGTGTGTGTGTGCACGTGTAGTGTGTGAGTGCCCACATGTGCATGTATAGTATGCATGTGTGTGTGAGCACACATGCCGCTGTGTGACTTTCAGACTCAGTGAACAATAAAAGGCTGACCTTTGGTAGCTTTGGTGATGGTCCTGTGAGTCAGACCAGCAGTTAAGCATTTATCATTCAGTGTGGCTGTCTCCCCTCTTTTTGACCACACCAGTATTCGTGGAAACTTGTGCACCCAACGGACAAGTACTCCAACAAGGACTGCCCTGACAACGCCGAGGAGTATGAGCGTGCCACGCGCTACAACTACACCAGTGAGGAGAAGTTCGCCCTGGTGGAGGTGTGCTTTGTCTGCTTTCTCTTCCTTCTTTGACTCTGGCCTGAAACTGTCTTCCCTTTACAAAGCAAAGGCAAAAACATGAATGAACTGCTTATCTGATGTCATTGTATCTGTGTAGGGCGGCCCTTTGCATCTGTCACAGTTCTCAAAACAGAGAGTAAAATAGGTTGTGGGTTCCCAGTCTCTGCGTGGACACTCCCCTGGGGCAGTCGGGGTATGTTCTGAGTGAGAGCCTGGGAGCTGCAGCAGCTTCTTATGGCCACACACAAGAGGAGTGAGCCAGGACCTGGGTGTCTGAGGGAGAAGAGCCCCTTTCACAGCTGTGTGGTCCCCAGCTCTGCACTGTCATTAGGACCCTTTGGATGAATAGTTCTTAATTGCTCTGCCATCCAGTGTTTGGATGGAGATTTTATAGCTGTACATTTCCTGCCTTATTTAAGGAATCTTTGCATAGCCCAAGGTCATGAAGATGTCTCCTACATTGTCTTCTGGATGTCTTATTCTGCTTTCACATTTGGATCTGAAATGTCCCCACCAACCCTCCCAACTGCTCTTCTTGCCGCCTCTGTTGTGAGTCAGGTGACCATACCTGGGCAGGTGTGTTTCTGTTCATGTTCTAATCCATTGGTCAGTTTGTCTATCCTTTTCTAACACCCCTCTGTGTTAATTACAATAGTTAATCGTGTGCTTGGTAAAGCAGGTCTTTCTGTCTTCAAGAGTTCCTTAGCTATTCTTGCTCTTTGTATTTTCATGAACATTTTAGAATCACCTTTCCATGTCCCAGTGAAACCTGTTAGAATTTTTTATGAGGATATGAATAAACCTATAGATCATTTTAGGAAGAATTGACAAATTTATAAAATTAAGTCTTTTATGAATCTGGTATGTCCCTCCATTTGTTAAGATTCTCTAAGATCTCTTTTCATCTGTAAAACTTTTGCACACCTTTTCTTGGCTTTATTTCTAGGTATTTGATGGTGTATTTTAATTTTTTTCTAAATGTTTATCACTGATGTTTAAAAATCAAAATTATTTTTTGTATTTTCCTTGTATCTACCAACTTGTCTAAACTCACTTATTAATTGTAATAAATTACCCATATATTCTTTTGGATTTTCTACTTATATAATCATATCATCTGGAAATGATGACAGTTTTATTTCTTCCCCTTCTATTTTTTTTTAAATCACACTGGGTAGGATCCCTACTCATTAAATAGAAGGAGGCTCCAGGCATCTTTGTCTTGTTTCTCATCTCAAAGGGAAGGCTTTCAACATCACACCGTATGATATATTTGCTGTAGGTTCCTTATAACCACCCTTCCTCAGATCAGAAAAGTGGCCTTCTATTCCTTGTTTGCTAAGAGATTTTATCATGGATTTTATATTAGTTTTATAAAACACTTCTGCATCCGTTGAGATAGTTTTATGACTTTTTTATTCCATTAATGTGGTAGATTTACACTGATAGGATTTTTTGGGTCTGGTTTGATGTTAAGCTAGCCTTGCATTCCTGGTTTAAACTCAACTTGATCATGATATATTATCCTCTTTATATATTGCTGGATATAAGTTGTTAATATTTTGATTTGGATTTTTGCATCAAGGCTCATGAGTAAGAGTGGCTTTTGATAATATTTTTTCTTTCAGTGTTTCATTTTAGAATACTTTTAGATTTACGGAAAAATTGCAAAGGTAGTATAGTGAATTCCCATATACCCCTCACCCATTTTCACTTATTACTAACATCTTACATTAGTATTGTTACATTTTTAATAAGCCAGTATCAATACATTATTATTAGCTAAAGCCCTTGCTTTATTCATATTTCCTCACTTTTCTATAATGTTCTTCCTCGGATCCAGGATCCTACATCACATATAGTCATCATGTGTCCTTTGGCTCTTCTAGATCACGACAGTGTCTCAGACTTTCCTTGTTTGTGATGACCTTGACGGTTTTGAGGAGTGCTAGTCAGGTGTTTTTAGAATGTCCCTCAATTGGAATTTATCTGATTTTTTTTTTTTTTTTTTTTTTTTTGCGGTATGCGGGCCTCTCACTGTTGTGGCCTATCCCGTTGCGGAGCACAGGCTCTGGACGCGCAGGCCCAGTGGCCATGGCTCACGGGCCCAGCTGCTCCGCGGCATGTGGGAGCCTCCCGAACCGGGGCACAAACCCGTGTCCCCTGCATCGGCAGGCAGACTCTCAACCACTGTGCCACCAGGGAAGCCCTATCTGATGTTTTTTTTCTTGATTAGACTGGGGTTGTAGCTTTTACGAAGGAGGACCACAGAGCTGTTTTTATCACCTCACATCAGAGGGCCATGCTGTCACTGGTTCATCAGTGTGCTGTTGCCCTTGGTCACCTGGCTGAGGTTACCCACGCCGGCCATCGCCCCCTTTCATAGGGCGCTTTTGGGGAGGAAGTCACTGTGCTTAGCCCACACCTGAGGAGTGGGTAACATTGCTTTTTTATAACCTTCCACACTAGTTTTTGGATGCTGGCTTTGTAAAATGGCTCATAGCACTTCCTTCTTTTCTGTTGTCTGTAGTGGTTTGTGTAAGATGTTATTTTTTCCCTTAAATGTTTTCTAGCATTTATTGGTGAAGCTTTTCCTTTATGGGATGGTTTTTGAAACTTTCAATGTCTTTGCTATATGTAGGGGTATTCAGATTTTCTGTTTCTTCTTGTATCAGTTTTGGTAAGTTGTATTTTCAAAGGTTTTCTAAGAATCTTTCTAAATTTTCTAATTTTTGACACAGTTTTTTATAGTAAGTTCTCATCTTATTGGTAACAGCTTCCCCCCCGCCCCATACCATACAGTTCACCCATTTAAAGTGTAAAATCCAGTGCTTCGGGGGTACCTATTCACAGAATTGTGCAATCACAATCAAATTTGGAACATTTTTGTCACCTCAAAAAGGAACCCATTAGTAGTCACCCCCCCACCCCCATTCTCCCCTTTCTTCATCCCGCGGCAGCTACCCGTCTACCGTCTGACTCTGTATATTTGCTTATTCTGGGCATTTCATACAATACGTGGCTGTGATTGGCTTTGTTCACTTAACATAATATTTTCAAGGTTCACATGTGTATCAGTATTTCGTTCTTTTCATTGCCAAATCATATTCCATTGTATGTATATATCACATTTTATTTATCCATATTAGCTGATGGATACCTGGATTGTTTTAGTTTTTCACTTTTGAGTAATGCTGCTATGAACTTTTGTATATAGATTTTTGTGTGGACTTGTTTTCGTTCCTTCTGGTGATACACCTAGGAGTAGAATTGCTGGGTCATGTGGTATCTCTGTGTTTAACATTTTGAGAAACTACCAGATTTTTTGCAAAGTGGTAGCACTACTTTACATTCCTACCAGCAGTGCTAGAGGGTCCCACTTTCTCCAACTCCTTGCCAACTCCTGATATCTGTCCTTTGATTCCAGCTATCCTACTAGATATGAAGTAATACCTCATTGTGGTTTTGATTTGCATTTTTATAACAACTAATGCTGTTGAGCATGTTTTCTGTGCTTATTGATAGTTTGTATATCTTTGGAGAAATGTCTGTTCAGATCCTTTGCCCATTTTTTAATTGAATTAGTTGTCTTTTTATTATTGCGTTCTCTATGTATTCTAGATACCAGTTCTTATCAGACATATGATTTGCAGTATTTTCTCCCATTAACTTTTTACTTTCTTCATGGGGTCTTTTGAAGCATAAAAGTCTTTAATTTTGATAAAGTTCAGTTTTTCAATTTTTCCTTTGGTTACTTGTGCTTTTGGTGTCATATCATAAGAAATCACTGCCTAACCTAAGTCACAAAGATTTATTCCTATGTTTTGCCTCATATATTTGAGGTGTGATCCATTTTGAGTTAATTTTTTTATGGTGTGGGGTAGGGTGTTCTGTCAGGGGTCCCCAAGACCACCCTCAGGCTAGATTTGCTGGAAGGACTCACAGGACTAAGTAGCTGTTATATTCAAGGTTATGATTTATTATACCAAAAGGACACAGATTAAAATCAGCAAAGGGAAAAGACACCTGGGTGAAGTCCAGGAGAAACCAGGTGCAAATTCTAGTGTCCCTCTCCTATTGGAGCTGCAGGGGATGTGCTGAATTCTCCTGGCAGTGATGGGTGATAACAGATGCAAAGTGTTGCCAACCAGGGAAGCTCACCTGAGCCTTGGTGTCCAGGAATTTTATTGAGGGTCAGTAATGTAGGCATGTGGCACATGCACGATTGACCTCAGCTACTCAGACTCCAGATCCAGAGCAAAAACAGCTGTTTGCTATAGATCACATTGTTAGCATAAAATATCTGGTGAAACTGCTATTGCAATGGCCCAAAGCCTCAGGCACACAGACATTCTTCAGGCTGAGTATTCCAGTGGCTGAGTTGGTTCCTAGGAGCCAGCCAAGGGCCAGACCTTTCCTGGGAACGTGCAGGGTTTGGTCATCCCAGGCCTGCTGAGATGACCCTTTCCTACACAGGAGTCCAGCTTCATTCTTTTGCTTGTGGATATTCAGTTGTACCAATACTATTTGTTGAAAAGATAATATTAGCCCATTGAATTATTTTCACACCCTTCTTGAAAATTAATTGACTATAGATGTGAGGGTTTATTTCTGGACTCTTAATTCTATTCCACTGATCTGTATGTTTATCCTATTCCCGTATAGTCTCGTAATCTCTTAATATTTGTAAATCGTGTGGTAGTGTCCCCTCTTTATTTGTAATGCTTGTAATTCATACCTTATCTGTTTTTTTTTCTTCATCAGTCTTGCTGACCATTTGTTTGTTTGTTTATAAAACAGCTTTATCTTAGTTGATCACCCTCTATTATATACTTGTTTTCTATTTCATTAATTTTTGCTTTTAGATATTCATTTCCCTCTACTTTTGGAGGGGGTTATTTTGTTTTACCTTTTTATAAATTAGTGATCAGTATTAGGTTATTATTATCTTTAGGCTTTTTTGTTTTCTAATATATGCATCCAAAGTTCCAAATTTACCTTTCAGCACACCTTTTCCTACATCCCATAAGTTTGAATCTATAATAATTTCATTTTCATTCAGATTGCTGTGAATTTGAATTCAATTCAACTTCAGTTGGAGAATTTGCTTTTTATATAGAAAATTTCCCTTTTTTTTCCTCATTAGAAAAGCAACCCAGATTCGTCATATAAATCCTCAAAGCAAACAGAAAACACACATGTGAAATGAGGACAGGATCATGTCTCTGATGCCATCACAAAAATGAACTTCAAGCAGTTCAGTGCATTTTCTTCTGACCTTTTTATGCATATTAATTCACTGTACCATTATTGTTTAACACAGGGGTTCCCAACCCCCTGGCCACACAGCAGGAGGTGAGCGGCAGGCGAGTGAGCGAAGCTTCATCTGTATTTACAGCCGCTCCCCATCGCTCGCATTACTGCCTGAGCTCTGCTTCCTGTCAGATCAGCGGCGGCATTAGATTCTCATAGGAGTGCGGACCCTGCTGTGAACTGCGCATGTGAGGGATCTAGGTTGTGCGCTCATTATGAGAATCTAATGCTTGGTGATCTGAGGTGGAGCCGAGGCAGTGATGCTAGCACTGGGGAGCGGCTGCAAATACAGATTATCATTAGCAGAGAGGTTTGACTGCACAGAGACCATAATAAATAATTGCTTGCAGACATGTATCAAAACCCTATCAGTGAGTGGCAAGTGACAATTAAGCTGCATCTTACGGAGTAGACTGGACATAAGCAACACAGTTCGGGTATCACTGTCTCCCATCAACCCCATATGGGACCATCTAGTTGCAGGGAAGCAAGCTCAGGGCTCCCACTGATTCTGCATTATGGTGAGTTGTATAATTATTTCATTATATAGTACAATGTAATAATAATAGAAATAAAGAGCACAATAAATGTAATGCACTTGAATCATCCCAAAACCTTCCCCCCGATCCCATCCTCAGAAAAACTGTCTTCTATGACACCGGTCCCTGGTGCCAAAAAGGTTGGGGACCGCTGGTTTAACAGATGGGATTTGGGTTACAAGCTTGTAACTTCTTTTTTCCTGTCCAGATAATAACAAATTTGCTTTCCTGAATCTTTTTCTGTTTTGTTGAAGTCTTTCACAGAGAGGTGCACCCTAAGGCATTCAGCAGTATTTTGAGTCAGTTACCAAATCTCCATGTTGGCTCCAGGCCAAGCAGATCTGTCCCTGCCCTCGAGGCACTCATGGTCTGATGGGGTCAGACCTAGGAACAGGGACAGCTGCAGGTAGGAACAGGGACAGCTGCAGGTGCAGAGCAGAAACACAGGAGGCCAGGGTGAGGCCCTGTGCTTGGGGGAGGCAGTCTCCTGGCATGTGTCAGGCCCATGGAGCTCAGCTGTGACCCTCCAGCACACTGAAGATGATGTGTCCATGCCCCTGCAGGTGATCGCCATGATCAAAGGCTTGCAGGTGCTGATGGGCAGGATGGAGAGTGTGTTCAACCATGCCATCCGCCACACTGTCTACGCCGCGCTGCAGGACTTCTCCCAGGTCACCCTCAGGGAGCCGCTCAGGCAGGCCATCAAGAAGAAGAAAAACGTCATCCAGAGGTCAGCCCTGCTGCACACACTCCCTGCACGGTCATCCAAAACTGAAGGATCAGCTTAGGTTTGAACAGCTGTAGAGTTAACATTTTCATAAAGTGCATTTATATTCAACCTCCAGGCACCCTTTGGGTAAATTTCCTCTAAATGTAATGCAGTGGGTCCAATTATTAACCTGAGCAACCCACAGTAAATCAACTACAGAAGGTCCAGGCAGTCTGGAGACCCAGGGACAAGGGTGTGCTTATCTGGGGCCTGGGATTGTCTCAGAATCTGTCTGGCAGTTCCGTTCACCAGGCCTGTAGGGACACACAACCCAGAATCTCATCTCCCATTTCTTCAGTATTTTTGCTTCTGTTCCTTCTCGCCTGTCTTACAAATGAGTCAAAAACTATTGCTTTGGCCAAAAAGTTTGTTCAGGTTTCTCCGTAAGAGGTTACAGAAAAACCCGAATGAACTTTTTGGCCAACCCGGTACATACATATTGCAGAGTTCCTGTAGCAATCTTGAGCTAGTTTTCTATTAATGTTTAGCCTTTTAGATAAAGTTTTCTTTCAGAGACATTTACCTAGAATGAAGCTCACAGGGACTCACACATGTACTGATTTCATTTTGTTGCTTTATGGTTGATATAATTGTCACCTGCTATGGTATGACTTTAGCATTATTAAGATCTTACACTGTGAGGTTTCCCAGTTTTTGTTCTCTCTCCTGGAGGACTTAGTAAAGGTTTTCATATTTTCAGTAGTGCCTCGGTTTTGCTCACGCTTACTGTGATGGAGCCTCGCCACGTGGGAAATGTGCAGCGTAGTCTTAGAGTAACTCTGGATTTAGCTAGAGCTTTCCCCGTGAGGTGATTAGGATGGGCGTGTGGGTGTGGCGTCTGCCCTGAGGGTGGCGCTGTGGAGGACACCGAATGGTGGAGCCCTGTTGGGAGTGGGGGCATCCCGATGTCCAGGTGAGTTGGGGACACGGGCAGAGTCCCCAGTATTGTGCTGGTGACTTCAAATTCAAGTTAGAAAATGGGATGACTTGCAGGGAGGTTGAGTTTCAGCTCTGGGTGACGTTTGGGGTCTATCCTCTTGCTGCCCTGAGTATGTCTCAGTGTTCAGGAAATAAAACATCACATCTGGGCTAATTGATGCAAAATGCAACTACATTAGATCCTCTGAGGGTAGTAATATCCCCAAGAAAACGATCTATGTTTAAAGTTTCACGTTGAACTGGTCCATTACCACGTCTCCCCTCTGCCTCCGGAGGGATTCATGTGTGAGAGTTGTCTGTGTGAGAGGCGAAGCGATGCTGTGACTGTAAAAGTGCCGAGCGTATCAGCACTGCCTCTGCCCTGACAGCTTGACGGGCGTTTTAGTGTCCTGCAGGCCATCAGGAAGACCGTGTGTGACTGGGAGACAGGGCACGAGCCCTTCAACGACCCGGCCCTGCGGGGCGAGAAGGACCCCAAGAGCGGCTTTGACATTAAAGTGCCACGGCGCGCCGTGGGACCCTCTAGCACGCAGGTTCTTGTTCCCCGATCCCTTGTCGCTGCCTGTTCGCCTCAGTGGGCTGACCCTGAGCTGGGGGCTGGTAGGGGGGCTGGGAGTGAAATGACCTCACCGCTGTCTGCTTGGGCAGATAAAGTACTGCTTGTGTCTTTTTTGCTCCTTTATTCCTCGCCCAGGTGAATCTGGGGTGCAGACACCCTGTGATTCTTGGGTTTGGTTATTTGCATGCAGAACTTTATTTGACTGCATGAACCCCTATCCCAAAAATGTGGGTGAGAGTCTGTGTGTCTGTATTTATGCTGTGTTGCCTGGTGGGTGTTTAAATGTATGGTTATAATTTTTATGTTGGCTCTAAAAATGATCATTCCTAAAGATAAAATTTTTGGAAATTTAAAAACATACTTCGGTGTGTCTGTGGTCTTCAGCTGCCACTGCTGCACCCTCTCCTGGCATACTCAGCTCCCTTCTGCCCCCAGGCAGCTTTTCTCTGACCTTCATACCTGATTTACTATGCCCTTTGGCTTTTCCCCTCCTGTTTTGGGACTTTGTACTTCTTACTCATCATCTCTGTGTTGGGGGCTTTTAGAATCGCTCTGTCAGTCTTTTAGAGAATTGCCAGCAGAGCATGTTGCTGGCTGTGTATGAAACCTCTGGGATACCTGGGAGGAAGTCATTGCTGCCCAGAGAGGGTGCCGTCTGGGGTCTGTCCGTCCCCTGTCTGCCAGCACACAGGCGCCCTCCTCACTCGTCCGCGTGTCTGTCCCCGCCCTGTGCTGCGTGTGACTAACGCTGTCTCCGCTCTCCTGTCTGTCCGTGTCTAGCTCTACCTGGTGCGCACCATGGCGGAGTCCTTGAGCTCTGCTGAGCTGCTCAGGCAGCTCAAGTCTGTGGGCACGGAAAGGCTCTTGCATGTGGTTAACGCGTTTCTGAGGCAGTCCTACACCTATCCGCCTCTATTAACCTTTGGTGGTAAGACATTGTTTGTTTTTCTTGTTGGTATTTATGGCCCGAGGCGAAGGGTTCTGCTCCAAGTTCTTTGTCCCAAGCAGCAGCGACTTGGCCTCGTGGATGGGCGCTGCCCCTGCGAGCCTGCACGGTGTCCACGGGACAGTCCCTCTCGTGGTTTATCTGCGTTTGTCGTAACTAATGTGCCATGTATATTTTCTCCCCCGCAAATGTTTCCTTGGATAATGCAGCTTTACATGGTGAGAACCATGCTAGAGTCCCTCATTGCAGACAAAAGTGGTTCCAAGAAAACCTTGAGAAGTAGCCTCGAGGGGCCCACCATATTGGACATAGAAAAGTTTCATCGCGAGTCATTCTTCTACACCCACTTGATAAATTTCAGTGGTAAGAGCTACTGCTGACCAGTGTCCGGCCCAGCATGTTCTAACACCACTAACGCCGTCTAGAATGCTTCCGCCTGCCTGGTTGCCCCTGCTCTGGTCCCTTCACGCACCCAGGCAGTGACACAAGTTGCCACCCTCGTGACATTCCCTCACCTGTTGCTTTAAATGCACGGCTGGCTGGGGGTTCCCTCCATGTGGCATGGCCCTTAGAAGGGTGAGGCCTGTGGGCCCGGGGCTGGCCCAGTGACCTGGACGCAAAGTCTTTGTAACCTGAACTGGGTCAGCAACACAGGCCAATGTGACTGTCACCTGGCTCGAGACGCAGGTGGTGATAGATATCAGAAGCCACCCACGACTGCAATGTATAGAAGGCGGCAGGTGACCTGACGTGCACAGCCCGTCCTAGGGTGACTGGGGCACGTGTGGATGCCCTTTGTCATCGTGGAGCCGTCCACGTTTCTTTCTGTGCTGCAGCCATTATCCAGGGTGGGAGGCCTCTGTCTTGGCTGCAAGTGCTGCAGGTTTAGAGTAATAGTAAGGTTTTTGTTTTTCTCTTCATAAAAGGATGGAAACATTTTTTTTTTTCAATCTGTCTATTTCGCATTAGATAGACCTACACCAAGTGTGCCTGTAATGCTGTGTCTGTATCCCGTATAAGATAATCCCACCAGAAGGCGCGCAGTATTGACTAGCTCCTGTTGGTGGGCGGTGGTGTCCGTGCTGGGCCCATGGGGCTGGATGCTGACTCTGCTCTGTTTATGAGTGAGAATCAGCACGGCCAGGTGGCTTTGCCTGTGGCCACACTGCAAGGCACACGTGACCCCTCACTGCTCATGTGCACTCTCTGCAGCTCAGGGCTGAGAGCCTGGCACGCGCCCCCTCGCATTGTCCTGTGCAGTCTTCTCTGCTTGTGGAATATTAATGTGGTGTTATTTGAATTCCTTAAGAGACGCTCCAGCAGTGCTGTGACCTTTCGCAGTTGTGGTTCCGAGAGTTCTTCCTGGAGCTGACCATGGGCAGGAGGATCCAGTTCCCCATTGAGATGTCCATGCCCTGGATCCTGACAGACCACATCCTGGAGACCAAGGAAGCGTCGATGATGGAGTGAGTGTCCTGGAAACCTGTCCCAGCCTCCTGTCTGTGTGATTGAGGCCCTTGGTGGCATTTGGGAGCCGGGAGGTGGGGGAGGGGTGACTATTCTCAGCACTTCATTTGAAGTCGTCATTCTTCTTTTTTTTTAATTTATTTATTTTTGGCTATGTTGGGTCTCCGTCACTGTGCGCAGGCTTTCTCTAGTTGTGACGAGCGGGGTCTACTCTTTGCTGTGGTGCGGTGGCTTCTCTTGTTGCAGAGTGCGGGCTCTAGGCGCATGGGCTTCAGTAGTTGTGACGTGTGGACTCAGTAGTTGTGGCTTGCGGGCTTAGTTGCTCTGTGGCACGTGGGATCTTCCCGGACCAGGGATTCAACCCGTGTCCCCTGCATTGGCAGGTGGATTCTTAACCACTGCGCCACCAGGGAAGTCCCTGAAGTCGTAATTCTTGGGGTGAGACTTAAGATATCAATACAAGGAACAGGTAGGTGTCCTGGCTTCAGACTGAAATCCAGAGCTGAGGCAGTAGAGCTAATTAAGTCCACTGTGTCCAGGTGCTATGAGGCCTGGGAACTTGGCAAGGGGAGAGGTGGCCTGGCATGGCCTCTGACTCAGATGGATTTGGGAGAGGAAATGTTCATTGAACATCTTTGTTTAGAGTTTGAAGCTCAGGGTCAGGGCAGGGGGTCAGAGATTTTGAAAATATGAAGTCCATGGAGGGAAGGTAATAGCAAACGGGGTGTCATGTAGTGAGCAGATTGGGGCCCTGCCTAGCGGGTCCTCCCGCCACCGTCCTCGCCTGTGCACGTCAGGAGGGCGGCCTTCCCTCACTCTGCAGCAGCCGTAGTGTCTGTTCTGTAGCGTTAGAGGCCTTGATGAGCGTGTGTGCGCCTCTAGGGCCACATTGGGCCCTCTGCTTACGTGCCTCAAGCCCTCAGAGGGACCTTACTTCTGGAGACCGTCGGCTACCACCGTTTGTCCAGGGAGAGAGGGGCTTTGGCCACACCAGGTGTGCTCAGGGTCAGCTCTGGGGCCCAGGACCTTTGTATGTTTTTCTTTTTAAGTCGGACAGTTTGTTCTTAAAAATAAGAAAATGACTCATTCTTGTGGTTATTAAAAATACTGCAGAGTGGGGTGAAAATCTTTGAAACGCGATAACTGAGAAGATGAAGTTGCAGGAGGCCCTTGTGGACCCAGCAGGCGCTCTGGGCGTGGCTGAGCCAGGCATGTCCTGCCAAGGGTCTGGCCAGCTTGCTGGGGCCTCTGTTAGGGCCCTCACAGAAGCCGAGTTTGGCATTTGAAGTAAGAGATTGTTTTTCCTCATGAGAGAGGAAGACAGTGAGGGTTACATTTCCCGTGGAGGGCAGGGTGTGAGAGCCGAGAAACCCCGTGTGGGCGGCTGGCCTGACCTCTCTCCCACTCTGCAGGTACGTCCTCTACTCGCTGGACCTGTACAACGATAGCGCCCACTATGCCCTCACCAGGTTCAACAAGCAGTTTCTCTATGACGAAATCGAGGCAGAGGTGAGGGCCCAGGCACTTTTAATAGACTTTTAAAAATTTCCTTTTTCCTCTGAGTGTTAGAGGGAACAACCTTTCTTTTTAATACAAGGAGGTTCAAACAATGGAATGAACTTTGAAATAAACATTTTGGGGTGGACCCTTCTATCTGCACTTTTTTCTATGCATCCACACAGGATGATTGGGGTCTTAAAACATCAGCTGTTGGGGGACATCCTTTTCACGTGACTGCATGTCATGAACACTGCATATCTTGCCTGTTTCTTTCATGAACACAGTCTAGAGCAGGGGGCATTGTACAGAAGAGATGCACTGAACCAACCTCTATTTAATTTCTCTAGTTTTAGCTTTTTATTTTTAATTATAAATAATGCTTTGATGAACTTCCTTGCACGTGTCTTTTTAGTTGTATTGGATTATTCTTGAGGACAGATTCCTACAAGTGGAATTATTAAGTCTGTGTACATGCAGCTAAGGAGAAAAATCTTACTTTCTAGCTCAAGATGTAAGAGAATTTAACCTCAGCAGATTACATTATACATCTGGGTCTCCTTCCCCATATCCTCACAAAAACCACAGGAAGTGCTTCTTTGGGGAGATGTCATGGGCTCCCGGGTGAGGCAGGGTGGGCTGGGGACAGAGACCCGTGGGGTCCTGGGGCAGCTCCGCTCTGAGCACAGGGTGTCCTCATCCCAGTTCCGGGGGGGTATGTGCTAGCCCCATTTGCAAGTGAGGATACAGTTTTGAGGGTGAAGTCACAGACTGTGTCCACCCTGCAACTCTGACCGACGTTGGGAGCCCAGAGGAGGCCACGGGCAGCGGCTCTTGGGACATACAGCCTGGAGTCAGGAGCTGCCCCCAGATGTAGTGCACGATAGCCCCTGGGAGCACGTGAAGAACAGAGACTCTCTTATATTCCATTGTATTTAAGAGAATTGGAGCATTTTTCTCCATCAGTAAGCAAGGTTCCGACGTAATTTTCAGTGGTGGTGTGGTGGTCACTCCTGGTCCCACTGAAATGGATTTAATCTGCTATTGTTGGACAGTAAAGATGTTTCTGTTTTCTCATAAGAGCCTTTTTTAGTTGCCTTAACAAAGGGTTGGGGTTTTGTTTTGTTTTTTAATTCAGTCCCCAGAACTTATTTATTTCATAACTGGAAGTTTGTACCTTTTGACCCCCTTCCCCCAGTTCTCCCATGCTCCACCTCTGCAGCCACCAATCTGTTCTCTGTATTTATGGGTTTGTTTTTGTTTTTTTTTAGATTCCACATATAAGTGAGATCATGCAGTATTTGTTTTATTTCACTTAGCATAGCACCCTCAAGGTCCATCTGTGTTGTCAAAAATGGCAGGGTTTCCTTCTCTTTTATGGCTGAGTAATATTCCATTTGTGTGTGTGTGTGTGTGTGTGTGTGTGTGTGTGTGTAGATACCTTCTTTATCCAATTTATCCATCAGTGGACACAGGTTGTTTCTATGTCTTGGCTGTTGTGCTGCAGTGAACCCTGCAGTACAGATATCATTTTGAGTTAGTGTTTCCATTTAAATACCTAGAAGTGGAATTGCTGGATCCAAAAAAAAATTTTTTTTTAAGTTCTGTTATTTGATCTTGGTTTAGGGAAGCTTTTTTGGGGCGGGACGTGCCATACCACACAGCTTGGGGGATCTGAGTTCCCTGATCAGGGATTGAACCCAGGCCCTTGGCGATGAAAGTGCAGAGTCCTTACCACTGGACCACCAGGGAATTCCCTAGGGAAGCAAAATTTAATGCACACTTTCCTTTCCTTTCCTTTAGGTGAATCTCTGCTTTGACCAATTTGTTTATAAGCTGGCCGACCAGATATTTGCATATTATAAGGTTATGGCGGGAAGGTGAGTATGTGTTTGTAATTTGGGTACAAAATCTTGGGCAACTTGATCTGACATTTCCATTAAAATTCACAGCACGTGAGAAATTGTCCTCTCTTCCTTCCATGCTAGTTTGCTTCTTGACAAACGGTTACGATCAGAATGCAAGAATCAGGGTGCAACAATCCATCTCCCGCCATCTAATCGCTATGAGACGCTGCTTAAGCAGAGGCACGTGCAGGTGAGCCAGGCCTTTCCTGGGCACAGTGAGGCATGGAACCGGCAGTGGAAATAGTGGGGTTTTCTTAGAGCTCCTCAGGTTTTAATAGATGTCAGTATGTATGTGGCTGTGGGACCATCCACGTAAAGAGCTGAGGTTTTAAAGATAAGCAGTTTCTCTTGGATAACCTGACACACAAGGGAAGGCTGCCCTGCGCAGTTCCCAGGAGGCCTGGCCCAAGCACAGCTCCTCTCCAGGAGCCCAAAAGACAGAGCTTAAAAGAAAGAAGATGTGGACTCTAGTCAGCTCAGAGTGGTGGGGAGGAACTGCTTCTTGGCCAGCACAAACAGTAATAATACAGTGCTTGTTTTTTTTTTGTTTCTTTAAAAATAACGTATATACATCACCAAAAGGAAAATACAGAAAACTGTAGG
>NW_006790475.1:749875-767892 GCF_000442215.2 Lipotes vexillifer | reverse complement strand
GGAAATCTCATGTAATTCTATCTACAAATAACCACCATTCACATTTTGGGACATTTTCACCAGGGTTTTGCCTGTTTTTGGTTTTTTTTTTTTGCCCGTATTTTTATGTTACTGAAATGCTACTGAGGTATGCACATGTCGTTAGGACTCTGCAGTAGAGATGGAGTAGTTTTCTCTTACTCATCCTTGTGACATGGTGAGGGTAAGGCACACGCAGGCTGCTCTGTGCCGGGAGGTGGCCCTGAACCCATTACAAGGGGTACGCTAAGTGCCAGACCCAGGCTCTCCAGGATCTCTGGGGAGGCTTGGGGTTTCTGTCTGTGATGTAAGTGTAAGTACACTATAAAAGTCCTTTTACAGCTGTGACTTACAGAATTTCAGCTCTAGGAAAGTAGGGTATTTGATCATACTGTCATCTGAATTTTGTACATTATTTGTCTGTCTTATCTTTTGGAATCAGTTTCCTGGGATAGATCCATATTCTCTTGCTTATTTGTTTTTTGTTGTTCATGCTTTCCACTCTGTGCCCAGCTCCTGGGCAGGTCCATAGACCTCAATCGTCTGATTACTCAGCGCGTCTCCACCGCCATGTACAAATCCCTGGAACTGGCAATTGGGCGATTTGAGAGTGAAGACCTGACATCAATAGTTGTAAGTGCTCTCCTTTTTCTCAGGCTCAGCAGATCTGGGGGGTTGGAGCTCCTTCTGCTTTTGTCATTATTGATAAATTGACCTGATGGTAGGTTCATTTTTTGCATAGAACTCAAAAGGTGTGCACTCACTGAGCTGGGCCTGCCTGGGCAGCTGCTCTTCATATGCACAGTTCTAAATTAACTTCAAAGAACAAATAGTTACACCTCACTATGGCAAAAGATATGGCAAAAGAATGAAAGGAGGAACGTTTTAAAACTTAAAAAGAAATGAAGACAGACAGAAAGGATTTGAGAGAAGATCATGGAGATGATGGACGGTGAAGATTCAACATACATATCATAGAGGCCCCTGAAGACAAAAACCAAAGCAATGAGATGGAACAAACATTAAAAAATGCCACTTGAAGAAAACTTTGATAAAATAAAAAACAGTATAAATACATATGAGAAGCAAATATTGCATACATGGGAAAATGGACCTAAAGTGGCCAACACCAAAGAACACTGTAGTTAACATTGTAGTATTGGACTTTCAAGGAAAAGGAAAAACCCTCTGGGTATCTCAGCAGAGCGATCAGGGAAAGAAAATCCAATTGTCCTCAGACCTTTGCCAGCAGGGAAGGAAATGCAACTTAAGGATTTTGTGCCAAATCTATCTTCCAAGAATAATGGCTGCAGGCAAATGGTAATGAGCTTGTGAGAGCTCCAGGAAGACTGTTTTTTCCTAGAGAAGCAGGTGGGGGGCAGGTGTCTGCTGGGCCCACCTCTCCTTCTTCAGAATCCAGGCTGTCTGTGGCCACAGAGCCCACAGTGGCTCTTCCTTCAGCCTGGCTTGGGCTGGGCCACGGTGTTTCATTGCCCTTGGTCTTAATGTGATTCGGTTGAGGTTTTGACCACTATAAATAGAATGTAAGCCAGAGACCTTTTTTTCTTTTCCCCAGCTTTTAGTTTTATTGATCTTTGCTATTGTTTTCTTTGTTTCTATTTCATTTATTTCTGCTCTGATCTTTATGATTTCTTTCCTTCTACTAACTTTGGGTTTTGTTTGTTCTTTCTCTAGTTCCTTTAGGTGTGAGGTTAGATTGTTTATTTGAGATTTTTCTTGTTTCTTGAGGTAGGGTTGTATTGCTACAAACTTCCCTCTTAGAATTGCTTTTGCTGCATCCCATAGGTTTTGGATTGTCGTGTTTTTGTTGTCATTTGTCCCTAGGTATTTTTTGATTTCCTCTTTGACTTCTTCTTGGTTATTTAGTAATGTATTGTTTAGCCTCCATGTGTTTGTGTTTTTTATGTTTTCTTCCGTGTAACTGATTTCTAATCTCATAGTGTTGTGGTCAGAAAAGAGGCTTGATATGATTTCAATTTTCTTAAATTTACTGAGGCTTGATTTGTGACCCAAGATGTGATCTGTCCTGGAGAATGTTCCATGTGCACTTGAGAAGAAAGTGTAATCTGCTGTTTTTGGATGGAATGTCTTATAAATATCAATTAAATCTCTCTGGTCTGTTGTGTCATTTAAAGCTTATGTTTCCTTATTAACTTTATGTCTGGATGATCTGTCCATTGGTGTAAGTGAGGTGTTAAAGTACTCCACTATTATTGTGTTACTGTCGATTTCCTCTTCTGTAGCTGTTAGCATTTGCCTTATGTATTGAGGTGCTCCTCTGTTGGGTGCATAAATATTTATAATTGTTATATCTTCTTCTTGGATTGATCCCTTGATCATTATGTAATGTCCTTCCTTGTCTCTTTAACATTCTTTATTTTAAAGTATTTTATCTGATTTGAGTATTGCTACTCCAGCTTTCTTTTGGTTTCCATTTGCATGGAATATCTTTTTCCATCCCCTCACTTTCAGTCTGTATGTGTCCTAGGTCTGAAGTGGGTCTCTTGTAGACAGCATATATATGGGTCTTGTTTTTAAATCCATTCAGCGAGCCTGTGTCTTTTGCTTGGAGCATTTAATCCATTCACATTTAAGGTAATTTTCAGTATGTATGTTCCTATTACCAATTTCTTTAATTGTTTTGGGTTTGTTTTTGTAGGTTCTTTTCTTCTCTTGCATTTACCACTTAGAGAAGTTCCTTTAGCATTTGTTGTAGAGCTGGCTTCATGGTACTGAGTTCTGTTAGCTTTTGCTTTTCTGTAAAGCTTTTGATTTCTCTGTCAAATCTGAATAAGGTCCTTGCTGGGTAGAGTAATCTTGGTTGTAGGTTCTTCCCTTTTATCAAGCCCTTCTGGCTTGTAGAGTTTCTGCTGAGAAATCAGCTGTTAACCTTATGGTAGTTCCCTTGTATGCTATTTGTCGTTTTTCCCTTGTTGCTTTTAATACTTTTTCTTTGTCTTTAATTTTTGTCAATTTGATTACTGTGTGTCTCGGCATGTTTTTCTTTGTGATAATCCTGGCTGGGACTCTCTGCGCTTCTTGGACTTGGATAGCTATTTCCTTTCCCACGTTAGGGAATTTTTCGGCTATAATCTCTTCAAATATTTTTTCGGGTCCTTTCTCTCTCTCTTCTCCTTCTGGGACCCCTATAATGTGAATGTTGTTGTGTTTAATGTTGTCCCAGAGGTCTCTTAGTCTGTCTTCATTTCTTTTCATTCTTTTTTCTTTATTCTGTTCCACGGCAGTGAATTCCACCATTCTGTCTTCCAGGTCACTTATCCATTCTTCTGCCTCAGTTATTCTGCTATTGATTCCTTCTAGTGTAGTTTTCATTTCAGTTGTTGTATTGTTCATCTCTGTTTGTTTGTTCTTTAATTCTTCTAGGTCTTTGTTAAACATTTCTTGCATCTTCTCAATCTTTGCCTCCATTCTTTTTCCGAGGTCCTGGATCATCTTCACTATCATTATTCTGAATTCTTTTTCTGGAAGGTTGCCTATCTCCACTTCATTTAGTTGTTTTTCTGGGGTTTTATCTTGTTCCTTCATCTGGTACATAGTCCTCTGCCTTTTCATTTTGTCTGTCTTTCTGTGAGTGTGGTTTTTGTTCAACAGGCTGCAGTATTGTAGTTCTTCTTGCTTCTGCCCAGAGACCATTTTAAATTTACTCGTAGTCACATTAGAAAAGGAGAAAGAAATTGGAGGAATTAATTTTAGTAATCTATTTTATTTACCCAATATATCCAAAAATTAACAGTTCAACATATAATCATTATAAGAACTCTGTTGACATGGATATCTTACATTCTTTGTTTTCATGTTCAGTTTCTGAAATCTGTGCATCTCACACGTATGGCACATCTCAGTTTGGACCAGCCATGTTCTTGTTGCCATATGTGGCCAGTGGCTGCCTCAGGGGATAGTACAGACCTGGGCAGGTTTATGAACAGTCAGTGTGAGAGCCTGGAAGGCCACCTCTGAACATGCTTGCCAGCTCTGCTGAACAGCAATGCTTTTGAGTAACTTCAGGTGCGTTAGGAAAGCTGATTAAGGCTAACACCTGAGGACATATGGTGTGCTGTCGGGTGGGGGTGGACACATCCCAGTGTTCTCTGCCCTGTGAGTGGTTTGGAGGCCAGCAGTGGACAGTGGGAGGTAACTGCAGTGGAGAATGGACAGTGGCCATTCGGGGGCAACCATGGAAAGGAGGGGCATTTTAAGAGCAGTGGAGAGGACACGAATTTAGGTGTGAGAAGTAAGCTTGTGTCACCTGCCGGACTGCCACCATGTGCATTCTTGGCCTAGCTCACTGGCCCCCCCTCAGTGCAGCCCCTCGCTGTCCACGTCCTGCTCTGCCCGCTCCCGGCCCACCACCATGGCGCTACCCACGTAGAGGATGGAGGCCGCCACGCCAGGCCCAGCTCTGTCCTCACGCCCCTGTCTTTGTGGTCCTACAGGAGCTGGATGGCCTCTTGGAAATCAACCGTATGACCCACAGGCTGCTGAGCAGGTACCTGACTCTGGACAGCTTTGATGCCATGTTCCGGGAGGCCAACCACAATGTGTCAGCGCCCTACGGGAGAATCACCCTCCACGTCTTCTGGGAGCTCAACTACGACTTCCTGCCCAACTACTGCTACAATGGCTCCACCAACCGGTGAGCATGTTACCTCACAGATGGCTCTGGATGCCCCTTCCAATGGGCATCGAAATAGGATGGTCTCAGGGCCCATCTTTTCCCGTGTCCAGGATACTCAGGCCCTCCTGGTCTCCTCCATTTGCAAGTGCAGCCCTGGGCCAGCCCTTGGGTGTGTGGTCATGGCTTTCATGTGCAGACCGGGTACGGGGCCAGGGTTCCTATCCAGGGCACTCCCTTGGGGCTCAGGGCCAAATCTGTGGTGCATGTGGACGGCAGCTGCTGGGTCTGTACCACCTCCATACTTTTAATGTCTACTGAAGTTGGAATGTGCTGGGTGACTCTACTTTTCATGCTTCCATTCTGGGATTTCGGGCCATGTGAGGGTCTGCCAGTTAGCCGCCCTCCACGCACCTACCATTTTACTACGTTGAACAAGACAAAGTGGCCCGCTGGAAGGGTGGCATGGCTGCTGGCTTCAGGGTTATGTGGTCCAGTCTTGTGGTACAGCCAAGGTCCTGGGATGGCTCTGTGTCACCTCCACACTCTGGCAACTGCCTGCCTGAGGCCTGTCCTCTCTGTGCTGAGCTTCACTCCTGCTGTGTCAGCACATGCCAGAGAGGAAACGTGTGTGTGTGCGAGAAATGGGGGTGAGTATGAGTGAGGGTGTGTGTGAGAGACCGTGTGTATGTGAGCGTTATGAGCACTTTTTATTTTTTAATTTTTATTTATTTTTTATAAATTTATTTTTTATTTTTGGCCGTGTTGGGTCTTTGTTGCTGTGCACGGGCTTTCTGTAGTTGTGGTGGCTTCTCGTGTTGCAGAGCACAGGCCCTAGGCACGCAGGCTTCAGTAGTTGTGGCGCACGGCTTTAGTTGCTCTGCAGCATGTGGGATCTTCCTGGTCCAGGGATCAACTCCTTATGAGGAGTTGTGATTTTCTTGTGTTATTTTAGGTTGCATTTTTGATTATCTAGCATTTTGTTGCCCTTTAAGGGATTCCCAGAGATCATGCAGAAGGAACAGTTGAAGCCTGGGCCCCCTTTGTGCCAGCTGCACTGCGTGTGTACAGCATCTGCCTGTTCTGGTCATCTTGGTGACAGCCCGGTGGGTCGAGGGCTCAAAAACAACAGGAGCCGTGTGGAAGGACTGCAAGGGGGGTGGGAGGGGGCTGAAATCTACACGGTGATGAAAACTCAGCACGGTGATGAAAACTCAGCACGTGCTGTAAACCTTTCTTTTGAATCACTGTTTTCTGAAAAATGCTCCAGGCATGATGAGTCATGAGTGTGCAGTTAGGGAGAGAGGTCTATTTCGAGGCCCTGCCTGCCAAGCTGGGCCCACGTGGGTGCCCCTCCCTGATCGGGGCCGATGCTAGGGAACAACCTGCCATCCTAGGCTACCTGTCCTACTGGCAGCAGGAGTCTTGTTGTCAGAGACGAGGTTGCCAGGACTCAGGTCAGGAAGTTGGTGCCATGTGGCCCAGCAACCTTAGCAGGAGTGGAACACCTCTAGGCCGTGTCACTTGCATGGCCTGACAGACACTATGGCATCAGGTGTATAAACTGACGACAGGCACCTCTGCCCTGGGTCCCCTTAGCCCGTCCAGCATGAGGTCCACCCTGAACAGCAGCAAGCAGATGGCTGCCCTCGGCTGATAGTGCATGCTCCCCGCTGCCCGCATGGCGCTGGTAGGCAGCTTTGCCTCCAACGGGCTGTGAGATTGATTGCACGGGAACCCAGTTTCCCATGCATTGGAGCTGTGACCTTGGGCACGTGTGCTGACAGGGGCCAGCGTGAAGTGACCTCAGTCTCCTTGGGCCCAGAAACCTGAGGTGCAATTCAGAGGGAGCCCTGGCTGCACGAGATGCAGTCTTCACCAGAGCAGCAGCGCTGGAGGCCTCCACCTCTTTCTAGCATTGGCAAAAGCCATTACTTCTGTGTTTTTAACAGGTCTTTCAGTGGAACCCTTAGAGCTTCATTATCTGGAAAAGACATTTTAAAATAGTGTTTCATATGTCCATGTTGCATGTGGAAACCTGAGAAGACAGACAAAATTATACCACCCAGTATCTTAATTCCATGCCCAAGGGTTTTCTGAAAGCTGCTTGCGGGGAAACCAGAACTCCATTTGTTGCTTGGCGTATCTACTTATTTTGCTGCTTATTTCCGATTAATGACTTATGCGACTCTGGGAGGTCACATGGGGTGGCCTGTGACTTAAATTTAACCTGTACAGCTGCTAATTGTGACAGCGCGATAGCCCTCGAAGTAAGCCAGCAGTTGGGATCAGAGTCGGGCCTCTTTGGCAGGAAGACCACTGAGGAGGGTATGTCCGCAGTGCAATGTACCACAAGGTTGCCCCATCACTGGCCATCCGTCCCTTGGTTAGGGTGGTGGCTGCCAAGTCTCTCCACTGGTGTGTTTCCATTTTTCTGTTTGAAATTTATAAGTAATATATAGGGAGATAATCTGAGACTTTAAAAACGGTTCCTTGGGGCTTCCCTGGTGGCGCAGTGGTTGAGAGTCCGCCTGCCGATGCAGGGCACACGGGTTTGTGCCCCGGTCCGGGAGGATCCCACATGCCGCAGAGCGGCTGGGCCCGTGAGCCATGGCCACTGAGCCTGCGCGTCTGGAGCCTGTGCTCCGCAATGGGAGAGGCCACAACAGTGAGAGGCCCGCATACTGCAAAAAAAAAAAAAAAAAAAAAAAAAAAAAAGGATAACGACAGAACCCAGCCACTCAGCAACGTGATGTTTCCATGTAAATGTGATCAGCTCCACAGGCCGCTGTCCTCTCCTCAGATGCAAACGTTTGTTTCATGCACAAGTGGTGTTTTGACAGTTACATCCTTTTTTATTTATTAAAGTGCAATATGCATTAATCAAGTTTTTTGAATCTAATAATTAGCAGATCCATGAATTTTATCATGCTTCTTTGTAGAAAGTTTTATATGTTTAAATGAACGCTTCTGATTTGAAAGTGTGAGTCGATTTTGACATTTCTGCTTTAAGATCCAAGCATTTGAGTTTTAGTGGCTCCTAATCTGTTATGAAGCCACCAGCCTCTTGGCTCTGCAAGTGTGTTTACAGACTCATCTTCTGTCAGTTTGTACCCAGTGACCTGAGTGACCGCATCACTGTCCGAATCTGCCTTCCCACTCCTGTCCCTGCCATCATTGCTGTGTCCAGAGGCCCAGCAAGGCCCAAGTGCCTGCATCACCTCTTTTCAAAAGACTGAATGAAATGGTCCTGATGCCAAGTATGGAGACTCTTTTTATGTGCTAGAAGGGCCTCCGGTGTCCTCACTCTGTTCCTGAACTTCAGATACATTTGTCATACTTCAGAGTATTTATAGCTCATTCCTAGTGTCGGTTTTGATTTCCCAGAATTTTCCTATGTGATGATTAATTGGGAGGAAGATTTAATTGATGAGTAATGGAAACGTTCTGAATTTTAAAGAACTACCATTAAATTTTTGGTTTTCTTTCTTTTTTTTAAATCTTTCTTGTTTAGATTTGTTCGGACAGTATTACCATTTTCTCAAGAATTTCAAAGAGATAAACAGCCAAATGCACAACCCCAGTATTTGCATGGATCAAAGGTAGGTTCTTTTGTGTTTGTATTACGATATTTAAGTTCATGGCGAAGTGTATTTTGAAGTTTAATTTGAATCAGTCTAGTTTCAATAATTTGAATGTATCATGCCACATGTAAAATGTTATTGTTTCCTTCAGTTAGCACCCTTCTGAAAAGTAATGTAGTGCTGGGACAGCTTCTGGCCATGTGGTGGGTGTCCGCTGTGAGACTGTTGGAAGATTTAAAGGTGTAAAAATATCAAGCCAGAAAAGTTTGTGGAAGAGGCTTGTGGGTGGGGGACACATCTGTGATGGAGGGGCAGGGTGGCCTGTCCAGCTGTGACACCTTAAAGGGAGGAGCTGAGGTGGGAAGGGGCATGCGGAAAACAGCTGACATCCAGGAACCACAGGACACCCACCATCCCATGAGATGATGCAGGTTTCCCGGCTGACATGGCTGGATGTGCAGCAGCAAGGGCATTGCTAAAAGTTAGTGTTGTCAGTATCTAAAGTACTCTTACAATTTAATAAGAAAAAGACAAGCGGGCGCTTCCCTGGTGGCGCAGTGGTTGAGAGTCCGCCTGCTGATGCAGGGGACACGGGTTCGTGCCCCGGTCCAGGAGGATCCCATATGCCGCGGAGAGGCTGGGCCCATGAGCCATGGCTGCTGAGCCTGTGCGTCCAGAGCCTGTGCTCCGCAACGGGAGAGGCCACAATAGTGAGAGGTCCGCGTACCACACACACACACACACAAAAGACAAGCATTCTGTGCTAAAAAGGAGGCAGGTGCATCTGCAAAGTAGGTGCCCATCTCGGAAAAAAAAGATTAGATTGTTCTTTTTAAAGCGACCAGCTGTGACTGAACTTAAACTTATGGATTTCAGCCTCTTTGAGAAATTGTTCATGTCATTTTTATTCTTAAAACCTAAACCAGTATTTTTTTGTTAGATCATTTGGACTCCTAACAGAAGTCTAACAAAAGTTTGCGTGAGGGGGCTTCCCTGGTGGCGCAGTGGTTGAGAGTCCGCCTGCCGATGCAGGGGACACGGGTTCATGCCCCGGTCCGGGAAGATCCCACATGCCGCGGAGCACCTGGGCCCGTGAGCCATGGCCGCTGAGCCTGCGCGTCCGGAGCCTGTGCTCCGCAACGGGAGAGGCCTCAACAGTTAAAGGCCCGCGTACCAAAAAAAAAAAAAAAAAAAGAAAGAAAGGCAGAATGCCAGAACATCATGCTGTCAGAGTTGAGCCACCATGTTCCTTGTGAGCATTCAGACGTGTCAGCTGCACTTCAGTGTGCTGCTGTGCAGTTAGGGTGTTCGTACCTATGAGATTATGGAATACACAGGAATCCAATTCAAAAATCCAATCCGTTCTTTTGTTAGGAGTGATGAGTGAGGGCTAGTGTCTTATGGTAATAAAATCGACTTAGATGAGTGCCCATTTATGGCGTTACCTTTTTGGTTCCTGGTAGTATCACCATTCCGAGTGAACACTCTCTTGAGTACATCACTGATGTTCTCTTTCCTATAAGATAAGTAAGAGTGTCCCTACTTCACAGTTGAAGACGCACAGTATTGAGAGCATTAGAGAACCCAGGGCACGTGACTAGTGAGTCTGGAGCCCTCATCCACTGGTTTCCGGGCGAGGCCCCAGTCTCTGCATCAGGCGTGGTCAGCAGTGTTTCTTGAACTGAGCTGTGAGGCTCCCCTGCTCTGAGTCTGCGTGTTTTAGTGTAGGATTTGTAATTTTGCCCTCTCCAGAGGTAGTTCCTCCTCCCCTTCCTCTGAGTAGGTACATTGCTCCGGTTGTGTTGTCCCTGGGATGTGCCATCTTTGGGGTGAGTGAGGTCTCCAGGAAGCCAGACCCTCATCGGGGGGGCCGGGGACTAGGTGTCATTGAGCCCCAGGCCCCGAGCAAGTGAGGGTGGCTTTGGGAGTGAATTTTCCCACTTGTAACATGAGGCCATTTAATTTCACTAATGATTTTCATGTTTTTCAAGCATTAGAACTTATTATCAAGCAAAAACCTCACCCAGAATCCCAGCATCTTTTTTTTTTTTTTTTTTTTTTTTTTGGCTGTGTTGGGTCTTTGTTGCTGCGTGCGGGCTTTCTCTAGTTACAGTGAGCGGGGGCTACTCTTTGTTGTGGTGCGTGAGCTTCTCATTGCGGTGGCTTCTCTTGTTGCAGAGCATGGGCTCTAGGCACGTGGGCTTCAGTAGCTGTGGCCCGCGGGCTTTAGACTGCAGGTTCAGTAGTTGTGGTGCATGGGCTTAGTTGCTTCGCAGCATGTGGGATCTTCCCAGAGCAGGGATCAAACCCATGGGCAGGCAGATTCTTAACCACTGTGCCACCAGTGAAGTCCCAGAATCCCAGCATTTACAGCACAGTTTAGGGACACTGCTTTGGAAAAGCAAGTGTTCTCTTGCTGCAAGTAATAAGCCCTTCCTTCTCTGGATTAAAAAATAATAATAAAGCACAGTTGGTGCTTTGAGGAGGGATGGCAGGGGGCAGGTTGTGTCTGAGCCCACAATCAAGGTATGGTCTTTTCAAGTCTGATAGGGTTGTAGGGATGAATGTGAGACAGGCATTTGGCAGAAGGAGTCATTCACAGCTGCAGTTTATTACACCTAAAGGACACAAAGCAGGATCAGCAAGGGGGAAAGATGCATCTGGTGGTTATGGAAGCAGGTGCGGGCTTCCAGTAGTCCCTCATGGGGGCCGATGGGACGTACAGGGTGATCCTGCCCAGGAAAGAGAAGCTCACAGGAACACCCAGGTCCAGGGCTAGGGGCATAGACACAGCCACCTGTATGACTGGCCCAAGTTACTGCAACCTCAGAATCCCCAGAAGGAAAGGAGGGGCTTGCCATAAATCACTATTTGTACAAACAACCTAGACAAGCTCGTACAGCATGGTTAAGTGTCCCAAGTGTAGAAAACAACTGTATCAATCGGCAACATAAGCAACATTTCAAGGGCTGAGTTCCCAGGAATTGCAAGCAGGCCTCCTGAGGATATTCATTCAGAACCAAGCAACTAGACTTCTGCCAGTTCTTCAGAATCCTTGCTGTCCTGATGTGGTTCTCTGTGTACATAGAGGAAATATTTAAGATGATTATAAAAGGGGAAGGGGGAAGGTTATAGGGACCTAAAAGCAGGTGCGAGTGGTACATTTCACTCGAAGTGGTAACATGTTGATAACAGTAGGTTGTGATAACTTAACATAACGTATAATGTAAGACCGGGAACATCACTGAAGGGCCTGTGCAAAGAGATACTTTCAAAAATACCACAGTTAAATCACAACAGAATTCTAAAAAATGTTTAAATGACCCACAGGAAGACAGGAAGAATGAAACAGAGACTAACTTAAAAATCATAATTACATTACATGTAAATGTATTAAATGTAAGTGGTCTAAAGACAGTTAAAAAGGCAGAGGGATTGACAGAGTGGATTAAAAAATATGCCTGTATAAGAAACTCACTTCAAGTCGATGATGTATGTAGGTTAAATGTAAAAGGATGGAAAAAGATGTGTCACACAAACAATCAGAAGAAAGCAGAATGACTGTATGAGTATAGGATAAAGCAGATTTCAGAGCAAAGAATATTACCAGGGACAAAGAGGGAGGGACATTACATAATGATGAAAAGGTCAAGCCACCAAGAAAATATAGCAATCCTAAATGTTTATGCACCCAACAACAGAGTTTCAAAATACTTGAAGCAAAAACTGACATAAGTGAAAGGAGAAATGAACAACTCCACAGTTGTAGTTGGGGAAGTCAACATTCCTTTCACTTAGTAATTGAAAGAATAAGTACACAGAAAATCAGCAACAAAAAAGAATGACCGCCATCAACCAATAGGATGTTATTGACGTGTGTAGAACACTTCATCCAACAACAGCAGAACATACATTCTTTTCAAGTACCCATGGAGCATTCTCCAAGATAGACCATACCCTGGGCCATAAAACAACATCAACGAAATTCAAAGAACTGATATATTATAGAGTGTGTTATCTGACCACAGTGATCTCAAGCTAGAAATCAGTAACAAAGAGATGACAAGAAAATCAGAAATTAACACATTTCAAATGATCCTTAGGGCAAGGGGAAGTCTCAAGGGAAAGTTTTTAAAAAGACATTGACCTAAATGAAATGCAAATATATCAAAATTTACGGGGTGCAGCTAAAGAAGTGCTGAAAGGGAAACACGTAGCACTGAATGCGTACATTGGGAGTCTCCCTGATTAGGTGTGCAGACGTCTGTGTCCTTAGACAAGCTTGGAGGTCCCATCTGACAAGAAACCACCCTGACTACCTTTCTCGCCTGCCCCCCCTGCAGAGGCTGCTGTCCCCCACTCCCTGCATACCCCACTGCCTCATCAGAGTCTGTCCTTGGTGTCTCCCTCAGGAGACTGGGAGCAGTAACATGGGGGCAGCAGTGCGGCTCTGAGATACATTCATTTCTCATTCCAGGACCTCAGAATGTCTTCTGTAGGACTGGCAGTTTAATAAATGTTGAAGAACCAAATGGTTTTGTATTCTTCCTTCTGTTTTAGCAAGCTTGTTTTTATGTCTTCAAGTTGGAAACATAGATTATCCCAATAAAGGGCAGTCCAACAGGGTCTCTGGATGCCTCCACCTGAGAGCGCTGTGTGCTAATGCACTTTACGAATGGATTCTTCATCTTCACCTGTGCGTGGGGCTACGTTGAAAACCCTGGCAACTTCCATCAAGTCCTGGCCTTCTCTGTCCCCAGGCTTTGAACCTGGCCTACTCAAGCATCTACGGCAGCTACCGGAACTTTGTGGGGCCTCCACACTTCCAGGTCATCTGCCGGCTGCTCGGCTACCAGGGCATCGCAGTGGTCATGGAAGAGCTGCTGAAAGTGGTCAAGAGCCTGGTATGTTTCCCTCGGTGGGCTTCCTTCCCGGAGCGGGGGGTGGTGGTGGTGGGAAGGATTCTGCACACAATTCCTGTGTGGGGAGGGGCTTTCCATTCCATCTCTCACATCAGTCTCCACGTGTGAGATTTCCTCTCCAGCCAAAGTCCTGGGTCGTTACCGTGCATTTGATTAACAGACTCCTTTTCAGAAGTGCCCGTCACACCCACAGCCTGCGTGGTGGTGTGGCTGGTGGCTGACACAGCCCATCTCTCACAGCTGCAAGGCACAATCCTACAGTACGTGAAGACGCTGATGGAGGTGATGCCCAAGGTCTGCCGGCTGCCGCGGCACGAGTACGGCTCCCCTGGTGAGCACAGTGTCTCCCTGGGGTGCACAGGGAGGGACAGTGTCAGCCATAAGCCCCAGTAAGGGAAATCAAGTCAGAAATTACTGATAAGGATCGGATCTGCCTTCCCCGGGTGGGAGGAGGTGGGGAGCCCAACCAGAGCCTGATTGTTTCCAGCAGAAAAAACCAGCCAGCCTTTCAACCAAGGAGCACGTGTGCAGGAGGGTGTGTAGGAGTTGCCGTTTGGGGTGGGAATGCTGGGTGGGGAGTGAGGGCTGTGAACCCTGTGCACCTTGGCTCTCCTACAACACCAGGATCTTGAAGATCGCTGACCAGGGAGGGGCAGGGAGCTCCACTGCCAGGTCCAACTGCCCAGAGGCCTCAGAGGCAGCCCCACGCAGGGGTGCTGCTTCCCCTGACAGCGCAGCCCATCTGTCTTTCTGCCTGGCAGCCTCCCTCTAACTGAGAGCCTGTCTCATTGGCGGGCTGACCGTAGGGCCCTCGGGCAGATGTGCCGTTTGGGGTGCCAGACAGACCTACATGGCCTGACCAGAGCGGATTTGGGGCTCTCCATGTGAACAGCCTTTGTGACCTCAGAAAGCATCGTTTGTGATAAAATTGGACTACAGGAACCCTTATCTCTTAACAAAACTGCCTTTTGTCTCATATTCGTTACTACTTTCTTTCTCTTTTTTTGTGGTACGCGGGCCTCTCACTGCTGTGGCCTCTCCCGTTGCGGAGCACAGGCTCCGGACGCGCAGGCTCAGCGGCCATGGCTCACGGGCCCAGCCGCTCCACGGCATGTGGGATCCTCTCGGACCGGGGCACGAACCTGTGTCCCCCACATCGGCAGGCGGACTCTCAGCCACTGCGCCATCAGGGAAGCCCCGTTACTACTTTCTTAAAAGCTGGACAACTATCTTATTAAGTGACTTGGGCCCACACGTGGGTCACCCATGAGAGACTGTTCTGATGGGTAGTCGGCTGGTGTGGCTGAGCCTCCAGATGTCTCTGGCACCGCCCAGGGCTATTGGTGTTTAAGGAGACAGTGAGATGACCCATTTGGCCCCTGGGAAGGGACATAACTGTTGGTCTGGCCTGGCTTCGGAGGATCTCAGAAAACAGATGGGTAACATTGGGG
Organism: Lipotes vexillifer; assembly: GCF_000442215.2. NCBI lineage: Eukaryota > Metazoa > Chordata > Mammalia > Artiodactyla > Lipotidae > Lipotes > Lipotes vexillifer. Next base: position 753,263 of record NW_006790475.1, on the reverse strand, counting down.
TAATAAAACTGTTGCTCGGATCCTGACTAGAGGTGGATATTTTAAAGGTGGATATTTTAAATGTCAAAGACAAGCCATTTAGGCCAAATCTAAAGATGGTCTGGGGCAGAGCTGTGGACTTCAGGGCTGCTCTCTGAACGTCCTCGCCCAGCTGGCCTGGCACCACCGTGTGGTTAGTGCCATGCTGCTGGGAGCACCCCTGCTCTCTCGTGCCCGTTTCGGGGTGGACCGCAGAGAGGAAAGGATGGCCTCTCAGGCAGGCAAGGCTGTGGGGTCCATGCTGAACGGCATTCAGGGCCTGACCTCTCGGAATGAGGGGTTTGAAGTCATTTAAGTTTCTGAGTTTGTTCTCCTCACGGTTGTTGTGGCTGTTCTAGGTCTTCTGCGAGACTATAAATTCTGGAGTCAGCTTGGGGATTTTTGACTGTATCAGCATTGAATGGATAGACTGAGTTCTTTCCAGACTTTATGCCTTGTGCCTTTTCCTGCCTTATTACAACATCCAGGGCCTCCAGGACAGTGGTGAAGATGTGTTGTCTTGCTCTGGAGCTCTGGGAGAAGGTGTGCAGATTCACCACTGAGTGTGACACTAGCTAGCTACAGGGTTTTTGTAGATGTCCTTTATCAAGCTAAGTACATTCCCTTCTGTGCCTGTGAAGGGATACTGAATTTTACCAAATACCTTTCCTACCTCTGCTGGAGATGACAGTATGGTCTTTCTCATTTATTGCGACGTGATGCCTCCTCTGAAGATACAGGCAGACCTTGGAGATATTGCAGGTTTGGTTCCAGATAACTGCAATCAAGTGAATATTGCCATAAAGCAAGCCACGTGAATTTTTTTAATTTCCTGGTGCATATAAAGTTATGTTTATGCTATACCGTAGTCTATTAAGTGTGCAATGACACCATGCCTTATGAAACATACATATCTTAATTAAAAACACTTCATTGCTAAAAAATGCTAACCATCGTCTGAGCCTTTAGCAAGTTGTGATCTTTTTGCAATAGTAACATCAAAGATCACTGATCCCAGATCATCGTAACAACTACAATAATAATGAAAACGTTCAAATATTTCAAGAATTACCAAAATGTGACACAGAGACATGAAGTGAGGAGACACTGTTGGGAAAACGGCACCTATAGACTTGCTTGACACAGGGCTGCCACAGATTTCCAATTTGTAAAAAAACAGTATCTGCGAAGCACAGTAAAACAAGCCATGCCTGGACAGGGTTGACAGAGAAAGAGGCTTTGGAGCTGATGCCCGGCGCTCAGGTGGTGGACAAACCACGAGTGCAGGGAAGGTGCTGGGGTCAGGAGATGTGCGGCCATGTCCCTGTGGGCACGATGGCAGTGGGAGAATGCTCAGTGCTCCCGGCTGTGAACCCCAGGCTGCTCCCTGTGGGGCTCCCTCCCCTCCAGCCACCCCCAGCCCCACACTCATTCTGTGCCACCACAGGCATCCTGGAGTTCTTCCACCACCAGTTAAAGGACATTGTTGAATATGCAGAGCTGAAGACGGTGTGCTTCCAGAACCTACGGGAGGTAGGCAACGCCATCCTCTTCTGCCTGCTCATAGAGCAGAGCCTGGTGAGTGCCCCGCCCCGCATCCCGCCAAGCCCCCCCTCCCCGCGGGTGACAGAACAGGCCGAGCTTTAGACGCTGCTTGATTCAGTGGGGTTATTTAGTGGCGGAAGGGGAGCAAGTATTATAAAGCACCGATCTTTTCTCATGACTGTTTCTCATGACTGTTTTATTTGAATTTGTTCCCTACAACTGGAAAACAGAAATGCAATGCAGTTCATCATTTAAGAATGTTTTATTATATAGTATTTGCTGCATCTAAATTAACATGTGATATACACATAAGGTGAAAGCACTGCTGCCCAGGGGAATTGTGTATGATGGAAAGTTCCACAGCTGAGGCTGTGGAGCCCTCAAAGTGTGGCTCCGTGTGAAGAACTGATTTCTAAATTTTGCTGAATTTTTTTTTACATTTAAATAGTTGCATGTGCCCCAGGCCTACTGCAGTGGACAGCATAATAAAGCAAACACTAGGAGCCCACCACCACTCGGAAAGCACACATGGGACACCCACTTTCTCCACTGATTGCCTCCTGGTGGTGTCATTTAGCCTCTCCCTCTGTCCCCTGTAGACCATGTCACCTGACAGTTCTGCACTGAGAGCCTTGGTGAGTGTAGCACGGACTCTTGGTGGCCTCACTCTGCCTTTCCCTCAGAACTAGAGAGTCGGGCATCTTCCCTGGTGCTGGCCTCTTCCCGTCCTGTTAAATGCTCCGTTTGTATCTTTTGTCCATTTTACTACAATTTGTGTATCTTCTGTATGTTACACTTAAATGCAAATACCTCCCCCTGTTTCTGGCTTGTCTTTCCAATCTAACAGTGGTGATGTTTGGTAAACTGATACTCTTAATTTGAATGTAGTATCTCTCTCTCTTTTTTTTTTCCTAATGGTTAGCACTTTTTGTATCTCTTCAAAGAACTCCTTTCCTACCTAGGGGTCATAAAAATATTCTTTCATATTTTCTTCTAAAGGTTTTAGGTGTTGCTTCTCTTTAGTTTATAATCCTTCTGGAGTTGGTTTTTGTGTGTAGTGAGATGTGGATGAGGTTCTTTTTTCCTCTGTGGGGTAACCAGTTGTCCCTCCTCCAGTGGCCAAAGGAAGACTCCTTTCTTGGCTGGTCAGCAGTGTCACTCTGTCATCCTTCAGCTTTTTGTGGATGTGCTGGTCTGTTTCTTGGCTTTCTTCCTCATTCCACCGGTCTGTGTGTCTGTCCGTGGCTTCTAAAACGTCTTACTCATGGTAGCTGTAACTTAAGTCTTGACACCTGACAGGATGTGCTCCTAACCTTTTTCTTCTTCAAGCACATGCTCCCTCTTTGTGGATCTTTGCTCTGCTCTGAAAGTATTAGAATCGGCTTGCCAAATGCATTGAAAAAGCATATTGGCATTTGGATGGGAATTGTTTTGCATTTCTGGCTCCGTCTGGGGAGCTCCTCTGTTACTTCTTAAAGCAGTCTCTTGTCTCCGGGGCCCTGGCAGCTTGGCAGAGGCAAGGTCGTGTTTTGCAGTGACCGGGGCTGGGGTGCCCGTACACTGTGCAGGGCGTGGCAGTCAGACTGCCAGGCCTGTAGGGGCTGAGCCACTGGACTGGCCCTCTTACACCCAGGTACACAAAAAAGAAAATATGTTGGCTCTCGTGTCAGGGAGCCCAAGGTTGGGTACAGGATACAGCCTCCGGTCAGGACCCGCACCTTCTGGCTTCCCCTCTGCTACTCTGCTCCCCGGAGACCCTTTCCATGTGGTGCCAGAGATGGGAAACTCCCAGCCCCTCACTGTCCCACTAGCTGTGACTCAGCCC
>NW_006790475.1:749549-749862 GCF_000442215.2 Lipotes vexillifer | reverse complement strand
GGAATGGTGGTGCAGGGCCGGTGGGCGGCTCCCTGAAGAGCTGGTGTCCAGGGCAGCCTCACTCCAGGAACAGCTGAGGGAGAACTGAATCTTTTATCTTTCACGTGTATTTCCATGTGAATTTTTAACAAACAGATAAGTTAGGGAAAATTCCTTTAAATAGTAATCACTCATCATGAATTTTAAAGATTTAATATAGGAAAATTCCCTTCATGAGTGACTTTTCCTGAAACACACACATAAGGGCAACACTTGGACATTTGTTCGCTTCTGGAAGGAGTGTGATCCAGTGTTAGAAACTTAGGAAAAGAGA
>NW_006790475.1:741332-749434 GCF_000442215.2 Lipotes vexillifer | reverse complement strand
GAAAGAGAAATCTGGAACTGATGTGATCCTTCCCTGCCCACACCCTTCAGTAATTCCTGTTGTCTATCCCTGGACACCAGTGCAGCCCTTCTGAGGCGTCCAGCACTCTCAAAGCACCACACCCCCACCCTTCCCAGGCGTCCAGCACTCTGGATGGCCCCCTGCAGTTCTGGGGGACCAACCTCAACAGTGGCCGGACCATCCAGGTCTCAGGAGCCAGGTGACACAGATCCCCAGTGTCTCTTCCCTTCTGAGACCAGGGCCTGGGTCTCAAGTTTACACCCTGTACTAGGCTCTCTTGAGTGACAAGCTCAGTGCTGGGCATCTAGGAAAGACATTAAATCAGTTGATCTTAAAGCAAACTTTGGCTTATGAGTGGATGGATGTTTCTGAAACAATAAATAAAAAGGTCACCTACAACTCAGTTGAGTGCCATTTTCTTTTCACTGCAGATTCCATGGCCCATGAGTGGCCCCTGGACACGGTGGCTCTACCTGCAGGAATCTCTGTCCCCACCCCCTCCTGCCCTCTGTGCACCGTCACCCTTTGCTTCCTCCTCCCCCCCTCACCTGTCAGTGCACCTTATGGCAGTGGCAAGAAGCTGCACTCCTTGTGTTGGGCAAATCTGCTCCCAGGCCCTGCCCCAGACTGGAATTTTGTGGTCTTGCGTTTGTCCTTTTGGAAATAAGGGGTGGTGTCTTCCAGTACCAGGGTGGGACTCTGTAAGGTGAAAGATGCATGGCTTTTCTCACTCCATCTCATCCAACCCAGATTCCAGACACGGATCTCTCCTTGGTGGTGGTTTTGGTGTCTCCAAGGAAAGTGGTAATGAACTGTGTTTGGCATTTGTATGGACTCCCATTAATATAAATGGAGATGTTAAGCTTAGATGTGTTCTTCGAATTGTCGCATTAGAAAAGTGGGGTAACCGTCACCTAGCTGCAGGGGGCGCTGAGCCTGTGGTGAGGCCCCCAGGGTATTGGTGGCACCAAGATTTGGTTCAGTAACCAACGTTGATCTTACTCTGAGCCTCTGCATTGGGTAGATACGTCTACCTTAGTGAAGAAGGGTTTTTTCGTTTTGTTCTTTAAATTCTGCTCTTTAAGCCCAACCTGAAATTTTTGGTGGTGTAGTTCTTCTTAGCTTATATGTGTGTGTGTGTTTACTGAACTTTTTGTTTCAGAACAGTTTTAGATTGCTTTTTTGGGTTTTTTAAAATAAATTTACTTATTTATCTTTGGCTGCGTTGTGTCTCCGTTGCTGCGCGTGGGCTTTCTCTAGTTGCAGGGAGCGGGGGCTGCTCTTCGTTGCGGTGCACGGGCTCTAGAGCACAGGCTCAGTAGTTGTGGCTCGTGGGCTCTAGAGCACAGGCTCAGTAGTTGTGGCTCGTGGGCTCTAGAGCGCAGGCTCAGTAGTTGTGGCGCACAGACTTTATTGCTCTGCGGCATGGGGGTTCTTCCTGGACCAGGGCTCGAACCTGTGTCCCCTGCATTGGCAGGCGGATTCTTAACCACTGTGCCACTAGGGAAGGCCTGCTTGTTTGTTTTTAATACTGGATTTTATAGCCATTCTCCCTCTTTCTCTGGCTTGGTTTGGTTGCGGAAATTTGAGTTCATTGTCAATGACACCTGGAAGCTGCACTGATAGCCAAGTGGTCCCTCTAAAAGTGGTGTTGCCAGCAGGCCTATAGAGCCCTCCATCTGTGTGGCTCTGCCCCAGCCGTTCCACCCAGCAGCTCTCTTCCCTCATCAAAGTTTCCCATCCCCCATCCATTGGCCCGGCCACTTTCTTGCAGTTAGTCACCTTCCAGATGCCCTCCAACCCTCTCTTGGTGCAGATGGGCTGATCGCCCATCTCCACTTGGCTTTTTTCACTTGACATTAAATATATTTTGGAGATCACTCCACATCAGTAAGTGGTGACGTTACTCAGCCTCTCTTAGCTGCGTGGCACTCCACGGACATTGCCCCCATGCTGTGTTTGCATGCTGTGCCGTCACCGTCTGACGCCTTCCTTCTTTAAGTGTGTCCTCTTTCGGCCCCCACGCCTTCTCCTAGTGCAGGGGGCCTGGGGACCAGGTCCCGTGTGCTGTGGCCTAGAGGGGCTCCCATCACGTGTGTGCTGCGTGAAGAACTCGTGTTGTTTCTGGACTTGGGCACAGGAGACGGGGTGGAGGTCAGCCTCCCTCTGGAGGGTTCTGGAGGAGCAGGGGTGGCTGATTGGCTGCTGCACCGGGCTTACGTTAGGTGACGATGGGACCCTCACTTGATGGGTACAGAAAGCCTTCTCTTCCTCCTCTTGGTCTTAGCCTTGCTTTCATCTTTGGGGAGATCCTCAGAAGGGAAACTCTCATCAGTTAGTATGTTTTGACTCTCTGATAACCATTTCTTTAACAATTTGTTTTATTAAGGTTTCAGGATGGGTGTAGCATAGGAGGCATGAGAGCCCGTTCTCGTCTTCTGCCTTTTTGCCCTGCGGTGAATGCACTGCGGTCTAAGGAGCTTTCCCTTGTTTATGGGCCCTCGGACTCGGGAAGGGGTCCCTGTTCTTGCCCATCTTTGGGTTCACGCTGGGCTTTTAGGAGTTCTGCAACCCCTGTGACATTGGAAGTAAACTTTCTCCCTGCATTGTATTGTTCTGGAGGTCTTGTGTAGCATGGCGTTTTTTTTTGTTTTTGTTTTTTTTTTTTGCGGTACGCGGGCCTCTGCTGTGGCCTCTCCCGTTGCAGAGCACAGGCTCTGGACGCGCAGGCTCAGCGGCCATGGCTCACGGGCCCAGCCGCTCCGCGGCACGTGGGATCTTCCTGGACCGGGGCAGGAACCCACGTCCCCTGCATCCCAACCACTGCGCCACCAGGGAAGCCCAGCGTGGGGGTTTTATTGCCTCTTTAAAGGAGTTGGTGATCCAACAACAGGTTCAGAGCGACTGCTCAGAACCTTGCTTTGGGCTCTGTGGGGAATCGCTGACGCTGCCCCTTCCGTCTTCTACGCTGTTTACACAGGAAGCACCTCCTTCCTATTTCTGCACGGAGGGCTGCAAAACTGTAAATACAAAGGTTTACTCATGTCTGTTTAAATTAGTCAAAAGTAAGTAAAAATGAAATTTCAGTTCCTTAGCCACATTCCAAGTACTTAATTGCCACATGTGGCTGGTAAGTACCTTAACAGCACAGCTAGGGGACATTTCCATCATCCCAGAGACTCCTGTTGGGCAGTGCTGTTGCAGTGTTTAATTTACACTAAATGCCAAAGATGTGCCTTGTTTTCAGTGCCTGATTTCTTTGTCCATTTTTGCTGTGAGATAAGCTTCCTAACACAGCTTTCTTTTTCTTTGTTCTAGTCTTTAGAAGAAGTATGTGACCTGCTGCACGCAGCCCCTTTCCAGAACATCTTACCGAGAGTCCACGTGAAAGGTGAGCCAGTCCTCTGACCAGGGCAGGGATGCGTGTCTATGTGGCCAGAGTTCTCTTTAGTTACAGGCCAGCTTTGTTTGAGTTTCGTGCCTGTTCAGTCATAACCTGGGGTAATTAGTAACATAATGTAGTTAAATGAGTATCAAATAACGGAAGTATTTAGGGCTGAAATGCTGTGTCTTGGATGTGCTTCAGAATAGCACGGAAGCAGGGGTGTTGGGTATCTATGAAAGAAGAGTGCCATCTCATGATTGTTGCAGCAGAGGGGCACAGAGGATTCATTGTACTGTGCTCTGTTTTTGATTATATTTGGATTTTTCAGTAAGTTTTAAAAAGTGAATATTGAACAGAAAATTAATTCTGAGTTAAAATAGCAAATGAGCCAGTTCCATAAAAGAACTTTCAAAGAGAACCTACATGTATAATGTTAAACATTTTTCATTTGGTTAGGTTTTGTTTGTTTTGACAAAATTAAACTTGTGCAGTTGTTATTCATACAAAGGAATAGAGTATAAAATAATTTTTTCCACTGCAGAGGGAGAGAGACTTGATGCCAAAATGAAAAGACTAGAATCAAAGTACGCCCCACTGCATCTTGTCCCTCTAATTGAAAGACTGGGAACCCCTCAGGTAACGCATGTTGGGGCTGCTGTCACTGCCGTGAGCTGGGCCCACACATTAGGCCACTGGCGGGGTTGGGGCTTGAGAGCACGGGCTCTGGGTGAGACCTAGCCCTGAAGCGTCGTAAGCGGGGATGAGCCCGCTCAGCTGCTCAGGCCCCAGTGTCTCAAGTGGGGCTCTTAACAGGACCTTGTCACGGGGTGGCCGGGAAGTTTGCATGAGCTAACATGTGGAAGGGACTTAGATCATCACCTGGCATGGGAGACAGACACGGAAAACGTCGCTGTTTTTGTTGTCTGTCCCTTCACGAAGAAGGTCTTCTCATAGGTTTTTAAGAACAGAAAGCAGGGAGGAGTTCCGTGAACTTAGACCAGCTACATCAGTCTCTCTCAACCTCAGCACTGTCGCCATTTTGGATGAGATAATTCTGTGTTGTGGGGACTGTCCTATGAATTGTAGGACATTGAGCAGGATCCCTGGCCTCTACCCACTAGATGCCACTAGACCCACCCCAAGCTGTGTCAACCAAAAATGTCTCCACACATTGCCAGATGTCCTCTGGAGACAAATCACTCCCCGTTAAGAACAGCTGTACTCGACAGTTCTCAACTCTGAAATACGTTTAGTGTGGTAAGACATACGGGTAATAGCTGACGTATTTATTTTGTTGGTGCTTATTTCTAAAAACCCTCTTCTGCAAGCTGGGATAGTTTCCAGTGGGTCAAAAACAAAACTGGAGTACTTTAGTTTCAGCACTCCAGCCTCCTGCCATGCCCGTGACATTTTGTCCTTCCTACAGCAAATTGCCATAGCAAGAGAGGGGGACTTGCTGACGAAGGAGCGCCTCTGCTGTGGCCTGTCTATGTTTGAAGTCATCCTGACTCGGATCCGGACCTTTCTGGACGACCCCATCTGGCGTGGGCCCCTGCCCAGCAATGGGGTCATGCACGTGGATGACTGTGTTGAGTTTCACAGACTGTGGAGCGCCATGCAGTTTGTCTACTGCATTCCTGTGGGAACACACGAGTTTACAGTCGAGTAAGCGCTCGGGGCGGGGTGGGGGAGAAAACCTGGCACCGGGCTAACACAGGGGACCACCTTCCTCTGGAAGCGGACCCCCAAATTGCTGAGCTGCTATAAAGCTGCTCCAGTGGGGGCTCTTGCCTGAGGCCCAGCAAGTGCCTCAGGGCTGGGCTTCTGGAGTTCTCTGAACTCATGGAAACTTGTGCAAGCCAGGTGTACATTTTGCTAGATAGGAGGGCCACAACTTCATGAACTCATTCTTCATGGAGGAGCCACAGTTTGCCAGAGGAAGCCCAAAGAGGTGTTTACCAGGGACACACCTCTGCTCAGCATTCCAGGCGGGGCACACAGGTGGTTTGGTCGCTGGAACCTGATCACTCATCCTACCTACTGCTTCTTGTCCCCAGGCAGTGTTTTGGCGACGGGCTCCACTGGGCTGGTTGTATGATCATTGTGCTTCTTGGGCAACAGCGGCGCTTTGCTGTACTGGATTTTTGCTACCATCTACTCAAAGTCCAAAAACATGATGGCAAGGATGAAATTATCAAAAACGTGGTATGTGGAAGTTTCACAAAAAGAGATACTTTCTAGTTATTGTAAGTCGTTTTTTGGGGGAATGTTTCTCATGCCAGGACAACTGAAGCGTTCTTTTCCCCAAATGAATCTAAATAGAATTAGTAAGTAAAGGAGTCTGGTACTGAAATACTAATGGTTCCATTTTCCTTCTGTTTTCAAGGTATGTAGACCTACTTCAAATTATAGAGCCTTGTAAGATCTGCATTTTCAGATTATTGGCATACCCTTCAAGTCTTCTGGCTCCCTTCATTGTAGTTAAAGTGTGTTTGGGGCTTTTTTAAAGATCTTTTTTGTGTTTTATGGATTCTTTGTAATTGAATTCCAGAAAATACTCTGCCATTATCTTTTCAAATATTTTAGTTTTTCTTCCATTTTGGGACTTCAGTTAGATATGTGTCAGACGGACTTATCTGGTCTCCACTTAGTATCTCACAGTTTTCAAGGTCAGAAGTCGGGTACAGCACAGTTCAGTTGGGTCCTCCATTTACAGTTTCACAAGGCCACTATCAGTGTGTCTGTAGGGCTGTGCTCCCTTCTGGAGCCTGTGGTCATGGATCTGCTTCCAGATTCATTCAGGTGGTTGGCTCAATTCAGTTCCCTACAGTTGGAGAACTGAGGTGTCTATTTCCTTTTCCTTGGCTCTCTGGGCTGTACCCAGAGTACTGTCTTCATTTAACTCACTCACTTCAGCTCAGTCTGTCCTGCTGTGCTTTTACTTTCGAAAGTCATTAGTTTATATTTAAAATGTTGATTTGCTTCTTCTCCAAATCTTGGTAGTAATTGATAATTTTATCTTCTTCATGGAATTTTTTTCCAATGTTTATTTCTTTACACATTTCATGTATCTTATATTCTTTTTTAGTTCTAGTATCTGAGGCCTTGAGGGGTATCTAAAACTCTGAAATGTTCCACTGTGTTGGACTTTTTGTCTGCATCAGGTCTTAGTTGCAGCACGTGGGATCTCACTGCGGCACGCAGGCTCTTCGTTGCGGCACACAGGTTTCTAGTTGTGGCACGCGGGTTTTCTCTCTCTAGTTGTGGCGCGCAGGGTCTAGAGCACATGGGCTCTGTAATTTGAGGCATGCAGACTCTCTAGTTGAGGTGCGCGGGCTCTGTAGTTGTGGCGTGCAGGCTTAGTTGCCCCGCTGCATGTGTGATCTTAGTTCCCTGACCAGGGATCAAACCAGCGTCCCCTGCATTGAAGGCAGATTCTTTACCACTGGGCCACCAGGGAAGTCCCTGTGTGTTGGATTTTATTTATTTGGCAGCTCTTGTTTGATAGGGTTTTCTCCTAGGATTTTCATTTACTGTTCATCTCCCAGAATTATTACCAACTTGGGACCACTTTAGCCTAATGAGAGGTCCAGGCTTCGTGGAGTGTCTCCAGGTGTAGTCCACCTTGCTTACTGCCCAGGCTGTCTCCTCATCCCACTGCTGCTGGTGGCATCTATCCCTGAGGAAGTCCTGGCTTTTGCTTTACTTCCTGCATATACAGAACCAGCAGTGCTTGTGGTTTTCTTTATCCGGTTCTATTATAGCATGAAGGTCTGTCAAAGCATCCTGCCCACAATAACTGGAAATATTTAAAACTTGTGTTATTACTAGTTTACTGGTCTTTCGCCATTGTCCGTATTATCTTCATCTTTACATTCCTGGCTTTTAGGAGGTGCCCTATAGGTTCTTAATACCTGTTTGTTGAATAAATAGGTCTTTAAGTTTCACAAATGAATCTACAGTTAGCAGCATGAAACCAACAGAGAAATGTTGCAAAATATATTCATCGGTCCAATAGTTACATTAATGATATGGTACGTGTCAGTAGTTTGCTATAATTTTTCTGAGAAAATATGAAAATCCTGACATTCTGACACATGAAAAATAAATGTGTAACTGTTATTAGCAAAACATCCTAATTTTAACTGTTGTATGTAGCCTTTGAAGAAGATGGTGGAGAGAATTCGCAAGTTCCAGATTCTAAATGATGAGATTATCACTATCTTGGACAAGTACTTGAAGTCGGGTGATGGAGAGAGCACGCCCGTGGAACACGTTCGCTGCTTTCAGCCACCTATCCACCAGTCTCTGGCCAGCAGCTGAGGGCATGTGTATCACCTGTTTTTGAAGAGTCCCAGTACTGACTGCATTTAAGAACTCTAAGGGCATGTTTTTCTTTCCATAAACTAGTTAGATTTTTAGGAACTATTTTTCAGTATCTCTGTGCCTGTTAAAGGGGGTGTTTTCAATCTAAAAGCTTAATTTTATAAAGTTGACTTATTTTTCTACACTAAAATTGTATATACTTTTGGTAATTGGGAAGTCGGAGGATTTGGCTGCTGATGGTTGCCATCATGTCCTTACAAAATTATTTTCCATTTTTCTATGGAATGTTCCAACAGCTAGCTATGTTACAAAGTGCTGTTGAGTTCATCCATTTATCCTTTAACAAAGGATCCGTAACATTTAGGGAAAG
>NW_006790475.1:708796-741284 GCF_000442215.2 Lipotes vexillifer | reverse complement strand
GAAAGATTTGTGAACTTAAGCAAGAACCTTAATTACCAGCTAATTGTGATAAAACCCATCACCAATTAGAATTAAACTTAATGATTATTTAGCTTTTGTTTAGGGATTTTTCCGGTTTTTTAATGAAAACCTTTTCTAAGTCATTTGTTTCTTTCCCCTTTTTGTGTCAGTGTTTCAGAAAATAGTGAACTTGATTTCTCTGCTTCTGCTAAATCCAGTTGTGACAAAATCTAACTTGTGAGGCATGATTTAAAGGTTACAGAAATAAAACTAATGAAACCTGTTTGTGTTCATTTACTGTGACCCTCCCTACGAGCCCTGGCTTGGGCAAGGTACTTTCTCTCCTCACTCGAGTGCACAAATCAGGCCAGGAGTCTAGGTCCCCTGCAGCCTTGGGAGAAGGGATAAGATCATGATAGTAAAACTTCCATATGGCTTTAAAAACGTTAAGACCAAAAAGTCCAGGTGCATCATCTATGGCACCAAATATAGTCTGTGAACTATTCTGTTGTACTGTTTAACCTTGAGTTACATAAAACATAACTGTCCTTTACAAAGTTACCTAAAAATGTTGCTTTTGGTAATGTGAAATAACAACCCTGGGGCGAGCATTCTGCTGCAGATTAAGAGGTAGCAGCTGTGCTGAAACTTTTTAATGAGTTTAATGAAACTCATTTAATGAGTTTAATGAAAACTTTTTAATGAGTAAATTTAAATAATTTACACTAGTGAGTTTTATAAGACTTAATAACCAAATAAAAATTTCAAGTGCTGTAAGATGTTAAATAATTAAGAATTTATTACTAATAACCTGTGCATTCTCAATGAGGGCAATATCACACCCAAGGGAGTGAAAATTGGTTTTTATCTATTGTATACAAAGCACAGATATAGATACAGTACATAAACAAATATAGAGTTATATCTGTGGTGTTAAAATTACATGGAGAGAGGCAGTTAAGTTAGAAAAAATTGTGTACAAAGGCTCCTTAGAGGGTCCATGATACAATACTGGGAAAATGGAATTTAGTTCATGAAACTTGAACTGTCAGCTTTGCCCTCATAAAGCCAGTGAACAGTGAGGCTCCTGTGGTGGCTACTTACTTATACAGTGGGCCAAGCTGTGGGGCCTTGGGCAGGAGCAGCAGAATGGAAACAAGCCCAACCCAGATACTGACCCAAATTAGTTGTATTTTTGAGGCCAATCAGTGACAGGTTTTGAAGCTGCATAGAATTAATTATAGTACTCTACCTTTTTTGCATATTTTTGAAGTTTTCTGTAAACTTTTTTATGGACATTTTTTAAAAAAACCAAAATATATAGTGGTCCAAACAAAGCAAAGTAAAATATGTGGTACAAAGAAACCATATCTTACAAATATCCTGTTTATTCTGAGCATTCAGACTTAGAAAAGAACTTTGTTTCAATTTGTCTTTTTATTTCAATATGAGCTAAATTTAAGAAATTAGTCTTCTGACTTCATTTCCAAGAGTTGTTAGAAGAGCTAAATGACAATATAACTCCTTATGAAAATATATGGAAAAGTACAAGAGCTGATGTAAAAATGGTAATCAAGGTTCCAGGCATCAAGGGATCAGAGTAACTGAAGAATAAAACCAGCCAGGCTGTAGTCCGACAAAGGGTACGCTGGTTTATTAACAAGGTGCCATCTAGGAAGGCCATCAAGATGTTCACGGTGACAACTCACTGCCTGAGAAGTATTTCAATGTGGTGATTTCCTACCTTTTTTGTTTTTGTTGTAAAAGAGTTTCCTTCATTTAATAACTTAGGAGTCTCTTAAATTAACATTTCAAAATTAAAATAATTCATCAAACGGGAGTCATTTTTACAGGTAAGGTAAATTACAGGATAAGGTATTGAGTTAATTTTGTTTTTTTAAATCAAAAAGCCTTAAAATGGTCAAGAATTGATACACTGGGCATGACAAATATACATTTCAGACTTTCATCACCAATGAAAAAATAAAGCATTTTTATGGACTTAAAACTGTCATTAGTGCATTTAGATTTTGGTGAAGGAAAATTTAAAATACCTCTATAATCATACAATGTTAAAAGGAAGTGGCCATGTACTGATGAGGTCATTTTAGTGAGCTACCATCATTTAAATATAAGAAAAGTAATTTCTTGGTCCAGGTTAGTGAAACCTTAAAAAAGATTGTCTCTAGAGAACATTATTTGAGAAGAATGCTTTTTCAGACACATTCTGATACTCAAGTTCACTTTATAACAATTATAGATTAACCTTTTAATTACATCTTTCTTATTAAAAAGCTGTCAGATTTCCATTTCTTCGGGAGATATTTTCAGCAGTGTGTTGTTCAATTCCACAGGTTACGCTCTCTTCGTTATTATTAAGAACTTCATACATATTACAGAGACTGCCATTTATTACTTTTTCATCTTTCCGAAAAGACACAGGCAGACTTGCGAGACTAAAGCTGACGTCTTTAAAGGCATGCAACAAGAATATTCCTACAATGATTGTAAAGAAGCCACTCAGAGTACCAATGACATCATCAACAGGCATATCTTGCCACTCCTTAAAAAGAATAGCTGAGCAAGTTAAAACCGATGTTGTAAAGAATACGTAATATATTGGAGTCACGATGGAAGTGTTGAATATGTCCAGGGCCCTGTTCAGGTAGTTAATCTGTGTGCTCACACAGACTATAAGGCTCAGCAGCAGAATCCAGGCCAGGGGATGTCGCAGCACAGGCTTTCCAGCAAACAGCTCTTTGATAGCAATGCCCAGGCCCTTAACACAGGAGACTGAGAACGCTCCAATTACAGAGCAGATTGTGATATACACAAGAATGTTTGTCTGTCCATGGCGAGGTCCCACCACAAAGATTAATATCAAGGACACAATGACCACAAGTGTTGCAAAGACCACAAAACCTGGAGGAGGCAAAGTCAAATATTTAAGTCCTCAATAGGAAGGAGAAAGGAGTGGCCTTAACATAAAAATCAGCTTTCTTTTGCTGCCCCAGCAAAAGCACATTCATAAAAATTTAGTTAGAAGTACACACTGGAAGATTAAACTATGCTTCATATTCACAAATTATTATACATTTAACATTTTTAAAGTAGCATCTTAGGCCTCATAATTATACAGATATCCCTTGATCAACATGGGATTGAGCTGCGTGGATCCAATTATATGTGGATTTTTTTTCTAATACATACTGCAGTCCTACACAATCTGAGGGCTGAATCTGTGGCTGTGGAACCTCAGGTGTGGAGGATGGATTATAAGTGGGTTTTCTCGGGTGCTCCTAACCCTTGTGTTGTTAAAGGGTCAAACTTACAGAAAACGGCACCCAGCTGATTCACAGCTGTCTATCCTAGAATACCGTACTACTTCCCAGCCACTGGGGTGCTCTAACTCCAAAGACAGACAGACTCAGAAACTAGTGGAGAGAAATCATGAGATGACCTTGAATGCTCAACGGTTTATAGATGCTAAACAACATTTGTCTAAAATGAGTAAATTTTAAAAATATTTAGGGACAACCACTGGGGTAAAAAACAAATCAGTAAGAGAACATGAAAATAACTGTCAGGGTTCAGGTTGCATATGGAGAACTGAACCCAGCATGATAATAGTAATGATTGTGTAGCACCATGGGCCAGGCACTTGTCTCAGCAATTTGCACCGATTAACTTATTAAACTCTGACAATTACCCTGCAGTACAGACTCTGTCATCTGCATTTTATAAGATGAGGAAACAGACACAACAGTCATTTAACCTTTTTACTCCTCTAATTCTGTCTGAAAGGAAACTTCAAATTGGACAAATTACCATCCCCCCCAAATCAATAAAAACTACCATTAATTTCCTCAGACAGACAAAGATGAAATATGAGAGGAATCAAAGCAGTCAAAATCTGGAGAGAAAGTACTCTGAGGTTGCACCAACACCTCTGCTTGTTCCCTCAGGGCAAACACCAAACCTAGAGCAGGAGTGAGGACAGGCATGAAGACCAGCAGAGAGTGGTAACCTGGGGCTTATGGATGTTTCAGCAGAGGAGGTTAAAAAAAAAAAAATTGGGAATTTTGGGACACAACAGGCCAAGATTCCAGGAAGGGAACTGAAGAGGTGCACGCGAATTTTCTGTGTGGTGTCTGTGGGCACAGAGCTGTACACGCCTAGTCAGAGGGGCCAAGTGGACAGCCTGGTGAGGAGGCCAAAGGACTAAGCAGAGAGGCCCGCCTTGTCTTGGGCTGCCGAGACAAGACACTGGCATCCACAGCTCGCCAAGCTGGAGAGTCCCAGCCTATCAGCTGGGAGCCAGAAGGGCTCTGACCAAGAGTAATGGCAAAATGGAAAAAAACTAGCCCCAGCTTACAGGTTGAAGGTCATCTGCTTACTCTTATCTGTCTACCCAAAGACATTTAAATTCTCTCTGAAGGAAGAAAACATCACTTAGAGCCTTTACACTTTTTAATACACTATGGCCAGCATTCAATTGAAACTGTCCAAAGACAAAACTAAATGACTGAAAACAAAAAAAAAACAGACCATAGAAAGAGGCCCACAAATATTAAAGTTTTCAGATAAAGACTTTAAAATACCTAGGACTCTCCTGGGACCTGATGCACCACACCATGCATGTGGCTGACAATACTGTACTGTACATCTGGAAACTGGTGGGAGGGTGAATTTGTTATGTGTTTTTTGCCACCAAAAAAAAAGGAATCAGAGTACAAAGCCAAGCTCTTGGAATTAAAAATACAATAGCAGAACTAAAAACTCAAAAGAAGGGTTGGAAGACTTGAGGAAATCTCCCAAAAGACAGTAAAAAGGCAAAGTGGGGAAAAAATATGTGAGAAAATTGATGGTCTAGTTCAGGAGGTCCAATCAACAAGAAGAATAAGAAGAATTTCACAAAGAGAAGAGTATCAAAGAAGTAATTCAACTGCTTCTAGCGTGAGGCATGAATTTTTAAATTTAAAAAGATACATCAAGTACCTAACACAATGGATAAAAATTAACCCTCATCTAGGCACATTACTGGGAAATGTCAGACAATGAGGGCAAAGAGGACATCCCTACATGTTTCCAAAGATCAGTCTCATATAAAAGATAAAGAATCAGGAATTCCCAGGTGGTCCAGTGGTTAGGACTCCACGCTTTCACTGCCAAGGACCCAGGTTCAATCCCTGGTCAGGTAACCAAAAAAATCAGTTGTGTTTGATTTCTCAGCAGCAATACTGGAAGTGAGAAGATAATGAGGTGATGGTAGATTAAAGACATCTTGATATATGCAGGGTCTCAAAAAGTCTCTCTTGTGTACCTCTCTTGTCTCCTACAAGAGTGGCTCCAGCAAAATGAGGGCGCAAACCCAGGATTTGGGAGATAAGAGATCCACGAAAAAACAAAAGTGAAAGGGATCCCCCAGGATGCTGGTGAAGGAACCCAGGATGTCGACTCTGCTAGTGGCCTCAAGACATCAGTCTAAATTGAGGCCAAACAAGGCTCTTAGAGAGAGAGTTCCATAAGAGATGACACTGCAGGAACACCAAATATGTCTGAAATTACTGAGAGTAGAATTAGATCACAGGGGAAAAATTTCAGGATGGACTGATACATTTGTAGAAAACTAAGCAAATAAGATCATTATTAGTTCAGGAAAATCAGAAGTCACAAGAAAGGAAGGGAAAATTAACCACAATGTACTATATGTCCAAGCTGAGAATAAAAGTTATGTAGTGACAATAATGTAAAACAAATCATTTAAACAAACTAAATAGATACAACTGGTAATAGATATAATAATGCCTAAAGGCAAGGAAGTAGTAGCAATATAGCATGTTATTTAGAGCAGCAGCCCCCGACCCTTTTGGTACCAGGGGCTGGTTTTGTGGAAGACTGGTGGCGGGGATGGGGGATGGTTCAGGCAGTAATGCGAGCGATGGGCGGCAGCAGGTGAAGCTTTGCTCGTTTACTGCTCACCTACAGTGCAGCCCGGTTCCTAACAGGTCTCGGCCCGGTACCAGTCCGCGGCCTGGGGGTTGGGGATCCCTGATTTAGAGATACCAAATTAAAGAACAAAAGAAACTAGGGCTGAGGGGCTGCCAGGGGAAGAAAATGACTGCAATTTCCCTAATAAGCCTTGTAGGACAACTGGCCTCTTCATATGCATATAAAATTTTGATTCAATAAAAACTACGTTGAAAAATAAAATACAGTAAGACTAATAAAGCTTTTCTTTTTTTTTACCTGGATCTCCTAGCTTGTGAGACATTTCATTTAAAGTCTCAATCTCCTCTTCTTTTGGAGCATGAATAACCATAACTGTAGATCCCAGAATACTTAGCAAACATCCAATTTTTCCATGAAGGTTAAGTCTTTCATTTAGAAAGTATGAAGAAAGAATGGCACTAAAATGGGGAGAAGGTGGAGAATATTAAAATAATCAGCTACTTTTCTCATTTTTAAATATCAACACAACTCAGAATTTAAATGACTGAACTCAAACTAAAACACTGTGAGCTTATAAAGATTCTGGCTTTCAGCCAAAGTAAAGAAAATGCAAATTCAATCACAAAACGAAAGTTTCTGGGAACCACCCAGTATGGTAGTGTATGTTTCATCATACACTAAACCAGTACAGTTACCATCTTTCTACTGTAGTACATCAATGTGAAATTTATAATAAACAGAGCTATGGTACAAATGTATATTCTATTTAAGAATCTATATCCAAACCAATGCTTAATATTTGCTCAACTTTAATTTATCCCTACTGGTTGATGCATCCTTTGTACATTTTCATTTAATTCTATGTAATTCTAGAATTACATGTAATTCTATGTAATTTGCCTATTAAATTATCAAGTTTTAATAATTTATAACTAGTTTAATCAAAACCTTTAAAAAATATAAACCTATAAATATAATAATGGCATAATATACAAAAATTAAGGATAAAAGACATGTGCCATAATATATCTTTATATATCTTTATTTATTATACATAACATCTTATATCTTTATATATTATGTATAATATAATAGTATCTTGAAAATTATATAATTTGCATACAACATTGATTTATATAAATACTATCTTTAAAAATAAAAATACCTATCAACCAACCAACTTTGGGAATAGTAGCCAAAATCCAGACTTCAATATGGGCTTAGCTGTTTGGGCTAATGATTAAAATAACAGAAATAGGACAAGTCTTGTACTGCTCCTTCCAAACAAGGATCCTGGGCCAGTCTTCAACCATGCCCCAATCAATGATTTTCTGTAGAAGGTACAGAAATCTATTCATCACCAACCACCACCTACCAAAGTATACATGTATCAAATGATAAATATTGTAACAAGTGCAACTTGGAATTTTAAAAAACTGAAATTAAAGTAGAACTAGTGCTGACTTTGAACACAAGCAAGACAAAGAATAAAGGCATCTTCTCCCACAACTTGACAGCTTGCCTCTGCACAGAGGGTAACATTTCAAAAGCAAATTACTACACAGCATAAAAAGTTCTCCACGTTGCTTAAATGTAAATTATGCTGACCATGTGTGGTTATATGGTACTGAAAACTTCACAGGCTGAAACCCTAGCTGTTGTTTCTACATGTGATGAGTAGGGTCCTTACCTCACTAGGACACTGAGTGCCCCTAACGGAGTCACTAGGGTGGCTGGTGCAAAGGCATACGCAGCAAAGTTGGCCACCTCGCCAGCTCCCACTTGGAGACAGACAACAAGAGAAAACTCTCAGATAGGAACATATCTAGTCAAAACGGAAATGCCTGCATTTTATTTACATTTATTTTTTAACATACTATTTCAATTGTATCTAGTAATTTCTGTATTTTCTCCCATCTATTCATAAGGGTTCTCCTGTAAATTAGCAACATTAGAACAGAGTTCAAACCCATTAGAAACAATACAAATCTATAATTTCAATGGAAGACATCTAATTTATGTTTATATAGGTGTTTTTTTAATTAAAAATTTTAATAGATATTTACATCCTATGACAACAAACACAAATCAGCTAAAACTGATATGAAAGCACTTCTCCCAAGTCTTTTTCACTAGCTCTTTTCTTTTTTAAAACCCAACTCTTACATTCAAAAGGTATTCTTAGGTTCCTACCATGTGCCAGATGCTGTTCTAGCATCAGGAAATACATCAGGGAGCAAAATAAAGATATCGCCCTCCTAAGACTTACATTTTAGTGAGGGAAAACAGACAAAACACGTATGTCAAGTATTTAAGTGTGCTAGGAAGAAAACAAAGCAAGGGAAAGGAATGGAGAGCTGGTGACAGGCAGGACATGGTGCCAGGCAAAGGTGCTCTGATAGGTAATTTTGACCAATCTGATATGGAGTGAGGGATTTACCAGCAGGTATGGGGAAGGGGGAGAGACATCCCAAGCAGGGAGAAGAGCAAGTACAGAACTTTGACTCAAGACAATGTCTGGCGTGTCTGAACAGCAAGGAAGCCAGGGTGGCTCCAGCAAAGCGAGCCAGGGGGAGAGAAGCCAGGGAGAGTCTCACAATGGATTTTAACTGAGCTGAAAAGCCACTGGGGAATTTTAGCAGGAGAGGGACATGTGATCTCATAAAACGATTACTCTTGGCTACTATTTTCAAAATGGTTATGCCAAATATCCTTTGTCTCTCACTCTCCCCAACACTTAGTATTGTCAGATTTTCAAGTTTGCTAATCTGTTAATGGGAAATGGGATTATTTTATTATGCTTTCAATTTGCATTTTCCCTTTTCATGTTTACTGGCCAAGTGAAATCTTTTAGTGAAGTAGCTGTTCAAGGTTTTCCCCTATTAAGCTATTTGTTTTCTCTTATTGATTCTAGGTAATTCTTTACATATTTTGAACACAAATCTTTTGTTGGTTAAAAGCATTTTTTTTTTAATACCATGACCTGCTTTTTTTATTCTCTTAAACTCTTTTAATCAAAAAAGTTCTTGGGGGCTTCCCTAGTGGCACAGTGGTTAAGAATCCACCTGCCAATGCAGGGGACACGGGTTCGAGCCCTGGTCTGGGAAGATCCCACATGCCGTGGAGCAACTAAGCCCGTGCACCCTGACTACTGAGCTCGCGCAGCCCAACTACTGAGCCCACGTGCCACAACTACTGAAGCCCAATTGCCTAGAGCCTGTGCTCTGCAAGAGAAGCCACCACAACGAGAAGCCTGTGCACCACAATGAACGGGAGGGTGAATTTGTTATGTGTTTTTTGCCACCAAAAAAAAAGGAATCAGAGTACAAAGCCAAGCTCTTGGAATTAAAAATACAATAGCAGAACTAAAAACTCAAAAGAAGGGTTGGAAGACTTGAGGAAATCTCCCAAAAGACAGTAAAAAGGCAAAGTGGGGAAAAAATATGTGAGAAAATTGATGGTCTAGTTCAGGAGGTCCAATCAACAAGAAGAATAAGAAGAATTTCACAAAGAGAAGAGTATCAAAGAAGTAATTCAACTGCTTCTAGCGTGAGGCATGAATTTTTAAATTTAAAAAGATACATCAAGTACCTAACACAATGGATAAAAATTAACCCTCATCTAGGCACATTACTGGGAAATGTCAGACAATGAGGGCAAAGAGGACATCCCTACATGTTTCCAAAGATCAGTCTCATATAAAAGATAAAGAATCAGGAATTCCCAGGTGGTCCAGTGGTTAGGACTCCACGCTTTCACTGCCAAGGACCCAGGTTCAATCCCTGGTCAGGTAACCAAAAAAATCAGTTGTGTTTGATTTCTCAGCAGCAATACTGGAAGTGAGAAGATAATGAGGTGATGGTAGATTAAAGACATCTTGATATATGCAGGGTCTCAAAAAGTCTCTCTTGTGTACCTCTCTTGTCTCCTACAAGAGTGGCTCCAGCAAAATGAGGGCGCAAACCCAGGATTTGGGAGATAAGAGATCCACGAAAAAACAAAAGTGAAAGGGATCCCCCAGGATGCTGGTGAAGGAACCCAGGATGTCGACTCTGCTAGTGGCCTCAAGACATCAGTCTAAATTGAGGCCAAACAAGGCTCTTAGAGAGAGAGTTCCATAAGAGATGACACTGCAGGAACACCAAATATGTCTGAAATTACTGAGAGTAGAATTAGATCACAGGGGAAAAATTTCAGGATGGACTGATACATTTGTAGAAAACTAAGCAAATAAGATCATTATTAGTTCAGGAAAATCAGAAGTCACAAGAAAGGAAGGGAAAATTAACCACAATGTACTATATGTCCAAGCTGAGAATAAAAGTTATGTAGTGACAATAATGTAAAACAAATCATTTAAACAAACTAAATAGATACAACTGGTAATAGATATAATAATGCCTAAAGGCAAGGAAGTAGTAGCAATATAGCATGTTATTTAGAGCAGCAGCCCCCGACCCTTTTGGTACCAGGGGCTGGTTTTGTGGAAGACTGGTGGCGGGGATGGGGGATGGTTCAGGCAGTAATGCGAGCGATGGGCGGCAGCAGGTGAAGCTTTGCTCGTTTACTGCTCACCTACAGTGCAGCCCGGTTCCTAACAGGTCTCGGCCCGGTACCAGTCCGCGGCCTGGGGGTTGGGGATCCCTGATTTAGAGATACCAAATTAAAGAACAAAAGAAACTAGGGCTGAGGGGCTGCCAGGGGAAGAAAATGACTGCAATTTCCCTAATAAGCCTTGTAGGACAACTGGCCTCTTCATATGCATATAAAATTTTGATTCAATAAAAACTACGTTGAAAAATAAAATACAGTAAGACTAATAAAGCTTTTCTTTTTTTTTACCTGGATCTCCTAGCTTGTGAGACATTTCATTTAAAGTCTCAATCTCCTCTTCTTTTGGAGCATGAATAACCATAACTGTAGATCCCAGAATACTTAGCAAACATCCAATTTTTCCATGAAGGTTAAGTCTTTCATTTAGAAAGTATGAAGAAAGAATGGCACTAAAATGGGGAGAAGGTGGAGAATATTAAAATAATCAGCTACTTTTCTCATTTTTAAATATCAACACAACTCAGAATTTAAATGACTGAACTCAAACTAAAACACTGTGAGCTTATAAAGATTCTGGCTTTCAGCCAAAGTAAAGAAAATGCAAATTCAATCACAAAACGAAAGTTTCTGGGAACCACCCAGTATGGTAGTGTATGTTTCATCATACACTAAACCAGTACAGTTACCATCTTTCTACTGTAGTACATCAATGTGAAATTTATAATAAACAGAGCTATGGTACAAATGTATATTCTATTTAAGAATCTATATCCAAACCAATGCTTAATATTTGCTCAACTTTAATTTATCCCTACTGGTTGATGCATCCTTTGTACATTTTCATTTAATTCTATGTAATTCTAGAATTACATGTAATTCTATGTAATTTGCCTATTAAATTATCAAGTTTTAATAATTTATAACTAGTTTAATCAAAACCTTTAAAAAATATAAACCTATAAATATAATAATGGCATAATATACAAAAATTAAGGATAAAAGACATGTGCCATAATATATCTTTATATATCTTTATTTATTATACATAACATCTTATATCTTTATATATTATGTATAATATAATAGTATCTTGAAAATTATATAATTTGCATACAACATTGATTTATATAAATACTATCTTTAAAAATAAAAATACCTATCAACCAACCAACTTTGGGAATAGTAGCCAAAATCCAGACTTCAATATGGGCTTAGCTGTTTGGGCTAATGATTAAAATAACAGAAATAGGACAAGTCTTGTACTGCTCCTTCCAAACAAGGATCCTGGGCCAGTCTTCAACCATGCCCCAATCAATGATTTTCTGTAGAAGGTACAGAAATCTATTCATCACCAACCACCACCTACCAAAGTATACATGTATCAAATGATAAATATTGTAACAAGTGCAACTTGGAATTTTAAAAAACTGAAATTAAAGTAGAACTAGTGCTGACTTTGAACACAAGCAAGACAAAGAATAAAGGCATCTTCTCCCACAACTTGACAGCTTGCCTCTGCACAGAGGGTAACATTTCAAAAGCAAATTACTACACAGCATAAAAAGTTCTCCACGTTGCTTAAATGTAAATTATGCTGACCATGTGTGGTTATATGGTACTGAAAACTTCACAGGCTGAAACCCTAGCTGTTGTTTCTACATGTGATGAGTAGGGTCCTTACCTCACTAGGACACTGAGTGCCCCTAACGGAGTCACTAGGGTGGCTGGTGCAAAGGCATACGCAGCAAAGTTGGCCACCTCGCCAGCTCCCACTTGGAGACAGACAACAAGAGAAAACTCTCAGATAGGAACATATCTAGTCAAAACGGAAATGCCTGCATTTTATTTACATTTATTTTTTAACATACTATTTCAATTGTATCTAGTAATTTCTGTATTTTCTCCCATCTATTCATAAGGGTTCTCCTGTAAATTAGCAACATTAGAACAGAGTTCAAACCCATTAGAAACAATACAAATCTATAATTTCAATGGAAGACATCTAATTTATGTTTATATAGGTGTTTTTTTAATTAAAAATTTTAATAGATATTTACATCCTATGACAACAAACACAAATCAGCTAAAACTGATATGAAAGCACTTCTCCCAAGTCTTTTTCACTAGCTCTTTTCTTTTTTAAAACCCAACTCTTACATTCAAAAGGTATTCTTAGGTTCCTACCATGTGCCAGATGCTGTTCTAGCATCAGGAAATACATCAGGGAGCAAAATAAAGATATCGCCCTCCTAAGACTTACATTTTAGTGAGGGAAAACAGACAAAACACGTATGTCAAGTATTTAAGTGTGCTAGGAAGAAAACAAAGCAAGGGAAAGGAATGGAGAGCTGGTGACAGGCAGGACATGGTGCCAGGCAAAGGTGCTCTGATAGGTAATTTTGACCAATCTGATATGGAGTGAGGGATTTACCAGCAGGTATGGGGAAGGGGGAGAGACATCCCAAGCAGGGAGAAGAGCAAGTACAGAACTTTGACTCAAGACAATGTCTGGCGTGTCTGAACAGCAAGGAAGCCAGGGTGGCTCCAGCAAAGCGAGCCAGGGGGAGAGAAGCCAGGGAGAGTCTCACAATGGATTTTAACTGAGCTGAAAAGCCACTGGGGAATTTTAGCAGGAGAGGGACATGTGATCTCATAAAACGATTACTCTTGGCTACTATTTTCAAAATGGTTATGCCAAATATCCTTTGTCTCTCACTCTCCCCAACACTTAGTATTGTCAGATTTTCAAGTTTGCTAATCTGTTAATGGGAAATGGGATTATTTTATTATGCTTTCAATTTGCATTTTCCCTTTTCATGTTTACTGGCCAAGTGAAATCTTTTAGTGAAGTAGCTGTTCAAGGTTTTCCCCTATTAAGCTATTTGTTTTCTCTTATTGATTCTAGGTAATTCTTTACATATTTTGAACACAAATCTTTTGTTGGTTAAAAGCATTTTTTTTTTAATACCATGACCTGCTTTTTTTATTCTCTTAAACTCTTTTAATCAAAAAAGTTCTTGGGGGCTTCCCTAGTGGCACAGTGGTTAAGAATCCACCTGCCAATGCAGGGGACACGGGTTCGAGCCCTGGTCTGGGAAGATCCCACATGCCGTGGAGCAACTAAGCCCGTGCACCCTGACTACTGAGCTCGCGCAGCCCAACTACTGAGCCCACGTGCCACAACTACTGAAGCCCAATTGCCTAGAGCCTGTGCTCTGCAAGAGAAGCCACCACAACGAGAAGCCTGTGCACCACAATGAACAGTAGCCCCCGCTCGCCGCAACTAGAGAAAGCCTGCGCACAGCAACGAAGACCCAACGCAGCCAAAAATAAATAAATAAATTTATTTTTTTAAAAAAGTTCTTAATTTCAATGTCAAATTTTAAAATATCTTCCTTTATGGTTAGTGCTTCATACAACTTGTACAAGAAATCTGTCTTAAAATTCTTTATCCTCTAAATCCTTGACTGTTCTGCTTTCACGTTTAAGCTTATAAACCACCTGGAGTTGATCTTTATACAGAGTGAAGTAGGAACCCTATTATTCTTTTCCAGATGGACTGTTACAGCAATATTTACTGAAAAGTACACTTCCCTATTTCAATACCACCTCTGTCATAAATATACTGCCCATGGACCTATTCTATTGGCTCATGTATCTATCTTGTTATAATACCATCCTGACTTGATTAGTGTAACTTCATTAAGTCTTGATATCCAACAGAACAAGTCCTTTCACCTTTTCTTCTTAAAGAGTATCTTTGCTTTTCTTAGACTTCTGTATTTCCACACAAAATTTAAAATCAATTATCATGTACCACCTAACAACCTAGTTTCAAATGGAATAGCATTAATCCATATATCAGCATGGAGAGAAACGACAATTTTACAATTACAACTATTATAGTGATGAATCTTTCAATCCATGAAAATGACATATCCCTCTACTATTCGTCTCAGTAATGTTTTCATTTTCTCTGTGGGAATCTTTACCATCTTTTGTTAGATTTATAACTAATTCCTGTTTCTTAAAATTATATGCTGATGGTAACATTTTAACATTTCATTTTCTAATTGTTTGTTGCTGATATATAGAAATACAGCTAAGTTTTGTATACTAACTTTGTATCCAACAACCTTGCTAAATTTTAATTTTATAACTCATCTGTATGTTCTTTGGAATTCTTATACCCACAATCATATAATCAGCAAATAACAACAGTTTATATGTTCCTTTCTAATCCTATTTTCTCCCCTTGACTTTCTGCATTGGCTAGAAATTCCAGTAAAATATTGAAAAAGTGATGAGAGGTTATTTGCTTGTTCCCAGTTCCAAAAAGTGTCTTTAGGTACATGTAAAAGTATGAGATTAGATCACTCCCTAACACCATACACAAAAATAAGCTCAAAATGGATGAAAGACCTAAATGTAAGGCCAGAAACTATCAAACTCTTAGAGGAAAACATAGGCAGAACACTCTATGACATAAATCACAGCAAGATCCTTCTTGACCCATCTCCTAGAGTAATGGAGATAAAAACAAAAATAAACAAATGGGACCTAATGAAACTTCAAAGCTTTTGCACAGCAAAGGAAACCATAAACAAGACCAAAAGACAGCCCTCAGAATGGGAGAAAATATTTGCAAATGAATCAACTGACAAAGGATTAATCTCTAAAATTTACAGGCAGCTCATGCAGCTCAATAACAAAAAAATAAACAACCCAATCCAAAAATGGGCAGAAGACCTAAATAGACATTTCTCCAAAGAAGATATACAGACTGCCAACAAACACATGAAAGAATGCTCAACATCATTAATCATTAGAGAAATGCAAATCAAAACTACAATGAGATATCATCTCACACCAGTCAGAATGGCCATCATCAAAAAATCTAGAAACAATAAATGCTGGAGAGGGTGTGGAGAAAAGGGAACACTCTTGCACTGCTGGTGGGAATGTGAATTGGTTCAGCCACTATGGAGAACAGTATGGAGGTTCCTTAAAAAACTACAAATAGAACTACCATATGACCCAGCAATCCCACTACTAGGTATATACCCTGAGGAAACCAGAATTCAGAAAGAGTCATGTACCAAAATGTTCATTGCAGCTCTATTTACAATAGCCCGGAGATGGAAACAACCTAAGTGCCCGTCGTCGGATGAATGGATAAAGAAGATGTGGCACATATATACAATGGAATATTACTCAGCCATAAAAAGAAACGAAATTGAGCTATTTGTAATGAGGTGGATAGATCTAGAGTCTGTCATACAGAGTGAAGTAAGTCAGAAAGAGAAGGACAAATACCGTATGCTAACACATATATATGGAATTTAAGAAAAAAAAATGTTATGAAGAACCTAGGGGTAAAACAGGAATAAAGACAGAGACCTACTGGAGAACAGACTTGAGGATATGGGGAGGGGGAAGGGTGAGGTGTGTTAGGGCGAGAGAGAGACATGGACATATATATACTAACAAACGTAAGGTAGATAGCCAGTGGGAAGCAGCCGCATGGCACAGGGAAACCGGCTCGGTTCTTTGTGGCTGTCTGGAGGGGTGGGATAGGGAGGGTGGGAGGGAGGGAGACAAAGAGGGAAGAGATATGGGAACATATATATATGTATAACTGACTCACTCTGTTATAAAGCAGAAACTAACACACCATTGTAAAGCAATTATACCCCAATAAAGATGTTAAAAAAAAAAAAAAAAAAGTCTTCAATATTTCCCCATTTTTGCATTTACTGGGCAATTGTTGGTTTTGGCTTTTTTTTGTTAGCATTTTTTTTTTTTTTTGGTTTTGGCTATCTTAGAAATCCTATATCATATTAAGGAAATTCACTTAAATTATTAATTTGAAGTGGTTTCTTTATAGTCATGAATAGTTGAATTTTACTGAAATAATAATTTTTCTCCTTCAAATTAACATGGTAAATTACAGTGATTGGTTTTCCAATATTATGCCAACTTTGCATCAACAGAATAAATCTAACTTGTTCATACTGTACCATTTTGTTTGTAATTTTTACATATATTTTTACATATAGACTTGATTTTTCCTTTCTTATCCTGTCCTAATCAGCTTTTGGCATTAGAATTATGCTAGCTTTTTTAAGAAGAGTGAAGGAATATATACTGCTTTTTATATTATTAGGAAATTTTTTCTTTTAATTATTTCTTCTTTAAATGACTGAAAAATTTACCAATGAAACCATCTGGGCCCAAGCTTTAGTATATGCAAAGGGTTTTTTTTGGCTGCGTTTGGTCTTAGTTGTGGCATGCGGGATCTTTCATTGCGGTGCGTGCGCTTTCTCTCTAGTTGTGACGTGCAGGTTTTCTCTCTAGCTGTGGCATGTGGGTTCTATAGTCGTGGCACACAGGCTCTCTAGTTGAGGCGTGCAGGCTCAGTAGTTGAGGTGCACAGGCTTAGTTGCCCCGTGGCATGTGGGATCTTAGTTCCCTGACCAGGGATCAAACCCGCATCCCCTGCTTTGGAAGGCGGATTCTTTACCACTGGACCACCAGGGAAGTCCCATATGCATAGGTTTTAAAATTATAGATTCAACTGTGTTAAGTTAGAGGAGGATTCCAGTTTTCTATTTCCTCATGAGTGTTGAGAAATTTTATTTTTCAAGATATTCTACGTTTTTTTATCGACTGGAATAAAATTTTCATAACATCCTGTTAATACCTATAAAACCCTAATTATATCACCTACCTTCTCCTTTTCTTGATCAGTTTCAAGGTTTATCAAGTTCATTATTCTGATCATAGACCCAAATGTTTGCTTTATGCCCTGTTTTCTATTTAAATAATTTCAGCTTTTCTCTTTACTTCCTTCTACATTTTAGGGTTTATTCTGCCATTCTTTTTCTATTTTCTTGAACTAGATGCCTCACCTTTCTTATTTTCACTTATATTTATTTGAAACCATAAATTTTACTCTAGTTACTTCAGTTATATTCCACAAATTATGATATTCTGTACTTTGTATCAACATACTGAAGTATTTTCTAAATTAAACATATTTTTAAAATATTTTCTAATTTCCATTCTGACTTCTTTGAACCATGGGTTACATAAAGCGTATTTCTAAGTTTCCACACGTGTTTTTCACGATATCTTTTTGTTACTATTTCTAATATAATGATCTGTGAAAAGACTTCATCAAATCCTTTGAAAAATTAAAGACTGGCTTTATGGTCCTGCAAACAGTCCATCTGCATCAATATTCCATATGCACTTGAAAAGAATGTAGATCTTAAGTTGCTGAGTTCAGTGACTTAAGTGTGTTAAATCTGCTGTTCAAATTTTCTATCACCTTAAGGATTTTACACTGCTTTCCCCATCAACTGCTCAGAGTGTTACATTAAAATCTCACTGTATGATTTTGGATTTGTCTATTTCTCCTTGCTATTCTGTCAACTGCTGCTTTGTATATAAGGCCATATTATTAAATAAAGTTAGAACTGTTAAACTTCCTGAGTTGAACCCTTTGTCTTAAGAAATAATCCTCTGTCTCTAGTATTGTTTTTTGCTTTGAATTATACTTTTTCTAATAACAATAACAGAAATCTCAACTTTTTTCAGGCATGTTTTCCCATCCTTCTCTTTCGGCCATTCTGTATCTCATGTTTTACAGTGCACCTTGTAAAAGGCATGTAGTTGTTTTTGTTTGTTATTTTTTTTTATAATTCCAGTAGAATAATCTTTGCCTTTTAACTGGGACATTTTGTGTACAGTAGTTATTGATATATCTGGATTTAAATATACCACCCATTTTGAAAGATTTTCTTTTCAAAAGTTTAAAGAATAATGCAACACTTCAAATATTCAGAAAAACAGAATAAAATATAAATGACAGCTATATATCCACCACCCAGACTCCCCAAGTGGCATCACCTAACTGACCCTTATTAGTCCAATTCACAAGTTCTCTCTTTCAGCTGCCTGCTCTGGAGTCTGCGATCACCTCTAGGGC
Organism: Lipotes vexillifer; assembly: GCF_000442215.2. Classification (NCBI taxonomy): domain Eukaryota; kingdom Metazoa; phylum Chordata; class Mammalia; order Artiodactyla; family Lipotidae; genus Lipotes; species Lipotes vexillifer. Next base: position 722,785 of record NW_006790475.1, on the reverse strand, counting down.
AGAAGTATCTCCAGCTTATCCTGAGCTCTATGCTTTTCCCTGATCTAAGCTAGCTAATTCTTCACTAACATGTTAGCTCTTCAATGCTTTTAAGAGGATGCTTTTTTATATCCTGTCCAGACTTTTAACTTATTTTCAGCAAATCTTATTAGTTTTAGCTTCAAAACACATCCAGAATTCTACCACTTCTCACCATACTCACTGCTACTACTCTGGGTCCATGCCATCACAACCTCTTACCTAATTATTTCAATAGCTTCTTACCTGGTTTCTCTGCTTCTGCACCTATGCAGTCTGTGCCTCAACACAGCAGCCTGAAAGTTCCTATTAAAACCTGAGTCCGATCAGGTTACCTCTTCACTCAAGCCTCCAATGACTCCCCATCAAACATAAAAGTCAAAGTCCTTTCTATAACCTACAAAGCCCCACATGATCTAGGCCCTTATTACTTCTCTAAACTTACCCCTACTGCTTCCCTGCACATCCACTCCCTTACTATTCTTGCCTCTTTAATGTTTCCTGAGGTTTTAGTAATCCAGTACTGTATAACAAAGCACCCCCAAAACTGGCAGCTTAAAACAACAAAAGCCATGTTTTTCTGTTGGTCAAGACTTAACGGTTTCTCATAGTTTCTGTTGATCAGTAGGTACTTCCCACTCAGGGTTTTTCAAGAGGTTGCAGTCAAGATACAATCTGCAACCTGTACCTTGCTACAATCTGGAGGACCCAGTTCCAAGATAACTTACTCACGTGACTGGTAAGTCAGTAACTGGTTATAGCCTGGGGACCTCTCTTCAGGCTGCCTGACTGTCCTCCAGCACAGTAGCTGGCTTCAGAATGACCAATACAATCATCAAGGCAAACCTTAACGCCTCTGATTACTCAGTCACATCATCAATTCCACTGTATTCTTTGATCACACCAGGTCAGCACTAATTCAATGTGAGAGGGGATCATACAAAGATGTGACCACCAGGGGATGAGGATCTTTGTGGGCTATCTTGGATTCTGCCTACCACACTTTAAAAGGCAAGGCATGGTCTTGCCTCGTGGCCTTCATATTTATTACTTCCTCCTGCTTAAAATGTTCTTCCCCCAAATATCCATATGGCCAGCTTCCTCAATTCCTTTATGTCTTTTACTCAAATATTATCTTTCCAGGGAGGGCTGCCCTGGCCCCCTAACTAAAATCTAAACCTATCCATCCTTCACTTTATTACATCACTTCCCTACTTTACTCCTAGCAAGTGTTAACATTTACCACTAATACACATTTTATCTTGTTTATTTTTTTTGTCCATGTAGAATGTAAAGTCTCATGTGGTTGAGAATTTTTTTGTTCGTGTATTCTGTTTGCTATATCTCCAGCACCTAGAACAACTGGCATAGAAAAACTGATCAAGAAATATTTGCTGAATGAATAGTCAAATCAGTCTCTTTCTTATTTCAACTGCCCTTAAGCTTAGAAAAAAGTTTACATAATTTAATCTTGAATACTTTGAAGGCTTAGTGTCTTAAGGATCACTTTTTCCATGTACCCTTTAAAAGGTAATCATCAAAGTAAGCATGGACAGTCTTCTCAAATGCATATCTCATTTCCAATTTAGAATGAAAATTAATGGAGGGACAGGAATTAAAAACAGGATGTGTTCTATGATCTTTCACTTTCAAAATTACCTTCTTAAACTGAGCATAATTTTAAAAAATACATATATATATATATATATATATATATATATCAGACATGTTTTAATCAAGTAAATGTCTTCTCATTCAAATTAAATAAGCTATTAAACTGCGAAATGACTTTTACAGGCTTAAATTTTACATATTTTGTGTTTTGTTCATTTACAAAAACAGAATTTATTTAACGTTTTAAAACTGCTGGTAATATGAGGCTGTAATAGTATATGTAAATATTTCAATATACAGCTATAATATTTTCTTGAAATGTCCTCTATACATACTTGATAGCAGTCCAGCCCACCACAACCATTCTTTAAGATATGCATGGCCACCTTGACCTGTGAATGAAAACATATTTCACCTCTTTGGAAGAGTACCAGACTTTAATAAATTTATGACAACTATTAGTAATGACAGATTTTAAAATATCATTTGCTAATTACTACTACATTGAATAAAGGTTTCATCATGATTACATATGGGATTTCTTAGATAATATTTTTATGATTATCTTAGAAAAGGGGATGTGAGGATCATGTGAATGTGAGTGACGTATATTCAGTTCATACTTCATTCTTTTGTTTTGTGAACTCAGTTTCAATAAAGAAAGAAACTGAACTAGTAAGAAGTAGCCCAACTTCAAATGAATCAGATAGTGGACAAGCCACTTAGGTGTGGGTGAGCCCTACTTATGAGGTAGTAACCTTGGAGAAAGGGGTCCTATATTGACCAGACATAAAAAGACTGAGCACTGCTCACAGTGTGGGGCTTCCAGGATGCTCATGCTGCCTTTTTACTTGACTTTCCTCCAGTCTAAACTAATAAGATCCGAAAGCAATCAGTACTTAAGCCGTTGTTCAAAAGAAAAAGCCAATGTGAATGAACCCCTTGACAAGCGTATCCACATGGACAATGAGTACCTGCCTTAGGAATGAGGACACACTTGTTCAAGCAGCATATGCCAATACTCTCTCCTCTCTGCACTAAATCTAATAGAGGCCACTGTTTTAAGAGAGTTTAATTAGGTTTGGCCATAGAGATGGCACAGAAAAGAAGAAGGTAACATTTTTTACTGCCAAAGCAGGTTTTCCTGTGAGGTCAGAACTGGGGCAGAGGCTGAATGACAGAACGTGACCAGAATGCAAAATAATTCTGGGAGCTGTCATGATGCACCAGAAAGTCAGGGGGGTTCAATCACACTGGGCACCCCCCAGGGTCTCGTGACTTGTCAGTAATTTCTGGGGATCAACCTACACCACCCATCAGAATTTCACGCAACTGAGTACACTTCAACCTTAGGAAGCCCTCTCTTTCCTTCCTGCCAATTGGAGATCATCAGAAGAAATGTCTAAGGAAAAGTCAAACTTTTACTATCACAGACAAAAGATCCTAGCCTTCAATACGATTCTGATTCTGTCCACATACCCTCATTTCCTCCTCTGCAGTCATATCAAAATTTAAAGGAAAGGCTGGATGCTAATTGGGCATTGGTCCCTACTCCCACTTTGATAATAATGCCAAGAGTAGTTAACTTATTTTGACATCTTCTTACTTTTTATTTTTCTCATTAAAAAAAATGATTCTCTATAAACATTTACAACTCTTGCACAGTTCAAAGTTTTAAATATAGTCACTAGGAATGAAGACATGGTCTTCTACAGTCAAAGAACCCAAGTACATAAGCATACACTGATGTCATTTCAAAGTCACATAGGGCATAAATAACCTACCTGCTCTCATGGAGCCTTTTCTAGCAAGTCGCAGAAGGCCTTTTTTTTTCAAAATGAAACTCCCTCCAATGAAAATGCTGGAGCTCATAGCCAATCCCAGACCAATATAAAAGTCATATTTTCCACGGCCCTGGCTCATTTCGTTTGTTACTTTAAAAGTTCCTGTGAATCACATTGATCAAGAACAGAGAAACTGCTGGTGCTGGAGGCAGGATGATGCAGTCTTCAAATCTAAATGATGCAAAAGAAAATGAGATTTTTCACAGAATGACAGGATGCATGACCACATACAATTCAAAATTTTACCCTTTCTCTTTTCATAACATAATAACATTTCTATTGGTACTATTAGTTAACATCAATATATTTACCATTTGTATTTAGCACTAATCTAATTATATTTCTTCCAATTATGGTGAAAGATGGGATCTTGATACAAAACCATACTTAAAAACTGAACTCATAGGGACTTCCCTAGCGGTCCAGTGGTTAAGACTCCAAACTTCCACTGCAGGGGGAGAGGGTCTGATCCCTGGTTGGGGAATTAAGATCCCACATGCCATGCGGTGTGACCAAAACAAAAACAAAAACAAAAACTGAAATAATAGAAACAGAGAGCTCCCAGAGTTAGGGGGTACGGGGTAGGAGTGAAGGTGGTTAAAAGGTACAACCTTCCAGTTACGAGATAAATAAGTCATGGGGATGTAATGTACAGCACAGTAACATAGTTAATAATACCGTATTGTATATTCGAACGTGGCTAAGGCAGTAGATCTTAAAAGTTCTCATCACAAGAAAAAAATGTGTAACTCTTGTGTGGTAATGAATGTTAACCAAACTTAATGTGGTAATCATTTTGTAATATATACATTATGTGGTACACCTTAAACTAATACAGTGTTACATATCAGCTATAACAATAAAACTGGGGAAAAAATTAAAAATAAAACCACATTTAAATTGATTTTATAAACTCTGGTTTCGTATTTTTAAAATGTTTCCAGTCTTAGCTGGATAGTCCATAGTAACAAAACTTTGCTGATAAGACAAAACCTTCTAGGGACTTCCCTGCCAGTCCAGTGGTTATGACTCTGTGTTCCCACTGCAGGGGGTACAGGTTCAATCCCTGGTCGGGGAACTAAGATCCTACATGCAGCGCAGTGTGGCCAAAAGTTAAATAAATAAAATAAATAAATAAATAAATACATATTTTAAAAGTTAGTTTCACCAAAAAAGAAAAAGAAAAAACTTCTACAGAATGAAAATCAGGCATAAAAATATACAAATCTAGTCTACAAATACATTTACCAATTTCACAAATGTGTCCTTTTTGAATAATCTATACAGAGAAACAAAAAACTTTCTCACTCATATATTTTCTTCTTAGAAATCTATGTAGACATAAGCATTTGGTAATTTCTTTCTTATTTAGCCTATTTGGGGGTGTGTAAAGGAGAAGGCAGATGTCACATTATTTTGTGAGCAGAGGATGATGATTCTAACAGACAGATGTTTGCCAGGGTGTATGTGTAGTACTGGTGGACTTTTTAGAGAACCTGAGGGCCATGGGACCTAGAGGACTCGAGTCATAACGCCAGAAAGGATTCAGTGGCATACCAAAGACTGCAATTTTTTTTCCAAATAGCCAAAACTCAGAACTCTGCTGACAAACAAACTAAAGCAAAGTGTAGAAAGTGGAGGTAAAAACATTTACTTAGCTGCAAGATTTATGATTGGTTATAACTAACTGCCAGTCCAACTTTCTGGTATGTCCTGAGATTTTTAGTCCCACAATTTAACAACTGAATCCCAGAACTAATCTGCAACTCAGTCAGGATCCTTAGTCATTAACCCTCACTAACTAGCCAAATGTTTCCATTCTTCAGGTTATGGGACTCAGGCTTTTCATAAAAGGAACTTAACTTCCTATCTACCTAGCCCCTCAATTACCTTATCCAGCCACTCAAACAGCTTTTACTGAACATATGCTATGTGCACTAAGCATTATGATAAGCTCTCTGGATAAAATGGTAATAGCTTTTAGACTTCAATGGGGAGACAGACAAGCGACAGATTATAACAGGGGGTTGGGAGATAAGAGAAATAGGTGAGGGAGATTAAGAGGTACAAACTTCCAGTTACAAAATAAATGAATCACCAGGATGAAATGTACACTATGGGGAATACAGTCAATAACAATGTAATATCTTTGCATGGTGATAGATGGTAACTAGGCTTATTATGGTGATCATTTCGGTAACATATAGAAATATCAAATCACTATGTTGTACACTCAGAACTAACATAGTGTTACAGGTTAATTATACCTCAAAACAAACAAAACTTTTGACACTAAACTTCCAGGGATGAAAAAACATCTTAAAAACGGTACTTACTGTAACTGAATACCAAAGATTTGACAATTTACTTAAACACAAAGGAATGAAGCTCTCTACAAATATGCTATAGTTTTTCAAATCTGGTGGCTTAGTTTGAATCAATTCCTTTACTTCTACTTCTTATCAATAAGTAAAAAGTACAAAAATGAAAGATAAATTTCAAATCTATAATTAAACTGCTCTATCACCAAAAGAAAAAAAAAACTGTAACAAAAGTAAGTGCTTACAGGTTCCCACCACACCCTGAACAACTGGTTTATCCATGTTTACGGCTCAGTCACCCTCAGCAGAATGCCAGCTCCTGGGCTCCTGCACGAGTCACCTTTTTTTATCCTGTGTACTCAGCTATCTGGCAGTCTCATGTCTCAATACATGTTCGGAATCATATAATTGGTCCTAAAAAATAAAGTTGGCTATTCATGAGTGGTCATTAGTAGACAGAAAACCACTGCATCACTCATATCAGCATCCTAAAATGTAACCACTATTTTATAGACTATAAACTGAAGAACTGTAAAAAGTTGTCAAAGTATACTGGGAAGTCATAGTACCACATACAAGTTAACATGCAAAGATAATAGTAATAACGGCTGGAAAATGGGAGTAAAGAAACCTGGCTACCAAACACGTCAGCCCACTTGGCAAGTATACCCTTCTAATGAGCAAGAGTCACCTAACTTTAATGAACCCTCTTCCTTCAACTGTTACGTTCGTGGAACAATGTTCGTAATTATCATACAAGTTCTACTGAGGAAGTAACTACTTAAATCTTCAAAAATCTCCCTTTTGAAGGTCTGAACAGAACAAGCCAAATTATAGTCTGAATGTTCTGGAATCAATAAGATGGAACTTTGTTATCTGCAAGGATGATACCCAGAAACAAGTCAGGTTTATCTGTAATTCCAATCCCAGTATAATGATAGCCTCACAAATACAAATTCAGACTTTAATTATATAAACCTGACCTTCAAATGCCAAATGTGTAACTACTAATTTACTAATATTTACTAACACTTAATGTTAAATTTCACTAAATGCAAGTTACATACATATGGTGTAAGGTCTAAAATTAAGACCCAATATATTATGCTGCCTTGACACCTGGTAAAACTGGGATGACCTGACCACAAGTTCCTGCCCTCCCCCACTCCGCTTTCATGGCTAGGTCCTGAAGCCAAACAACTCTACTTATCAAGGGGACCAGGCACATTTCCTGCTTATCCTTTAGTGGGCTTCACTGCCTTGACAGACTGCAGAATTATTAAAACCAGCCAATCACATCTTCCTACAGGATCCAAGGGGCCCCTCAACCTCTTGCACTACAAAGCCTGCCTTCACAGTCCCTGGTTCTTTCTCTGCAGCCCCCGTGTGGCCCTGTGTGGTATGCGGTGTCCTCCTCCTAGATGAGTAAAAGTGACTAATAAACTGCTGTCTAATAAACTGCTCTCACGTGTCCAGTGTCAAAGGGAGGGAATCCGCACCCTACCTCCAACCAACAAAGTGAAGAAGAGGTGATTAAACCAATACCTTATATGGAATCTTACTCATTTTATCCAAAGATCACTGAAAGTTCACTATTCTTAACTTTACTATGTCTACATATAAATTTTTTCCACTTGTTACATAAAGTTGCATGATGCTATTTAAAATCTTTTTCCCTGTTTTTTTTATTGCTATTGACTTACTGTGGAAAATTTCAAACACACAAAAGTAGAGAGAAGACCTTTTTTGACCAGTTGGGTCAATCATTTATTATGCATGTGGCTTTGGAGAGCTGTACCCCTCGTGCCCACTTCATTTCCCAACACAGGATCATGGCTCCCTTGAGACAAGTCATCAGTGCTCAGCCACACTACAGCCCTCCCATCCTCCTTTCCACTACTTAGAGGCTGCTCTTCACTCCAGGCCAGGTCACACTTCAAGCTATGCTACGAAGACTTCTCCAGTAGCTATAGCCCACAGGCATTTTCTCTCCTTTGCATTTTATTTACAGACAGCTTCATAAAATTTATTTCTTAATTACTGTTCAAAGATAAATTCTAAGTTTCTTAAAGACAATGACTGGTTCTTTGTGGTGGTTTCTCCACAAAAGGCACTCACTCATAGTGGCAAATACGATTTATAAGCTTTTCTAGAATTAAGGTTATTTGTTGTGCTTGTTCGTTCACTTACTGAACTACAATGATGTGTATGTGGGTGGGGAAGGGTGCCAAGTAACATAAAAGTTACATGCCATCAAGTTATAAAGCAGCCTTCAGCCACTAAACTAAGTAAATGAATCATCTCATTTCACTTACAGTTTGAAAACAGGACGTCCGTGCACACAGCGGCAAGTCGGAATCTGCTTGGAAGTGCAGAGAAGTTCCTCCGCGCACTATGTGCGGACAACAATGGACACCCAGAAGGACGGTCAACCCCCAAAGCAGCGGCCAATGATATATACCTGTGGAGAATGTCACACAGAAAATGAAATAAAATTACGGGATCCAGTCTGAGGCAGAGAATGTGGATACAGAATAATGTACAAGAAAAGGACTACAAGATGGGTGGTTTTTGATGCTCGGTGAAACATGAAATTCTGAGGACTATCTTCATTTGTATTTGGATTTGCTGTTAATGTTGTTGTATAGCTTTTGATTAGTGTACTTCATGAATACAACTATATATACATAATTTCATTTTAAAAACCATATTGTATTTAGAGATCTATTAATAGTTTATATAAAGATATTACTTTTTGTTCAATTAAAAAAAAAAAAGGAAAGAAAATAGGACATCAGTGTGAATGTCCTGAAAGGAACAGTTGCTTCCCTATTCGCTGACCTGGTAATGTTCTATTCCTACTCTGTGTAAATAAAGGTCAATCATAGCCAGGAGAGCCTGAAACAGAGATTACTTTTTATTTCTTAAGGATTAGCTATGAGGCAGGGCCAGGTTTAAAGACAGCTAAAAAAGAAAACTTGCTAAGTTTCACTTCATCTAGGTTCCCAAACCAGATATGACAAGCTCCAGGTGGTAACCTGCCCATGTTACCTCTTAAAGGGACTCAGGTGGAAGGTCCCAATCCCCTATCCCTGGCTGTTACTGTTTATTTATATGTGGCCATCTGTTCAAGAAACATACACTGAGTAGCTACGATGTGCCAGGCACTGGAGTTATAAAGATGACCAGAAGTTCCTGTCCTTAAGAATTCCACAGCTAAGGGAGAATTCTGAAAATAAACTATTCAAATTTTAAACAAACTGAGACTCTGAGAATTTTCAGCTTGTTCTTTCTAAACTTTAACACACTTAATTTTCACGACTGATTTCACCAATATCTACAAATACTTATACTGTTAACTTCCATTAAATGCAATTATGTCAAAAATGAAATTAATATAGCTCAAAGAAAATAATTATGAAATTGGTCTACCTCCTTCTAAAATGTGGAGAACACATAATTAAGGAACAGGAAAACATGGACTAGCATTCTAACACCTATACAAAAGGCCAGAATTAAGATTTGTCTTGGGAGTTAGAGTTCCAAAACAAAGTTCCCTGGTGGTCCAGTGGTTAGGACTTGGTGCTCTCCCTGCCATGGCCCTGTGTTCAATACCTGTCAGGGGAAAGACCCCACAAGCCACACAGCACGGCCAAAAAAAAAAAAACCCCCAAAAAATTTTGCTTTGCAAAATGACTTACCATCAATCACCAAAGTTAGCTAACTTTAAAAATTATACTAACTGAAGTACATTTACAGCTTTAAACTTGTCACAGCACTCCTGACATTTCATTTTCGAAAAAGCTTGAAAAGAAATGTGATAAGAGCCTCATGATGAGAAAACAGGCACAGAGATGTTAAGTAACTTCTCATGCAGTTGGTGGGTAGGAGACCTAGGACTAGAATCCAGGTCTCCTCAGCCTTTTGCCTTTCCCATTGGAGTCTCCTTTTAGGCCCCGAACTGGAATACAAGCAAGGGGCAGCTCAAACCAGGCTCTTAGTGTAGGTCACTGTCTTCACACACAATCTGCCTCTCCTTATGTTCTGACTGCAGCTTCACCATTTTCATTACCCAAACTGCATAGAAGGGCCAAGGATGCCAGATGGATTCTACTTCTGAAATGTGGCCTGTCATCTCCATGTCTCTTCTGACCCTAATCCAGTTTAAAAACATCATGCTACCACACTGCTCTATAAAACACACCTCTGTCATCTCATTCTCCTGCTTACAAACTTAGAATGGCTACCCAACTATTTACAGAAAGAATTCCAAATTTTGTAAGCCAGTAACTAAGACCTTTCACCATTTGTTCCAAACCTGACTTTTAAATCTTAACTTCCCGATACTGTATTTCACATACCCTGGTTCCACCCTAAGCCAACATACTGCTGCCATTCTTACCTATTCCTTTCACTCCTCTATAACTTTATTACATTATCCCTTTAATCTTTAAGGACCTGCTTCAAAAAAGCACCTCCACAATGAAGCCCTGCTTGAATTCCATAAGCCAATCTTTTCTGAATTCCCTAGCCTTTAATCTGAACCTCTTTGGACACTTTTCTAGCCCTTATTATGATTACTAACGTACATGACTCATATCCCCCATGGACAAGTGGTATGCTTATCTCATTTACTCAATCAAGAAATATTTACATGAATACACACTACGTTCTAGGAACAGGGATACAGCAGTGAATACAATAGACCAAAACCCTGCCCTCATGGAGTTTACCTTCTGTTGGTAAATAAGGACACAATATTGGAAGGCGGTGAATGCTATGGTGAAAAGTAAAGCACGTTAAAGGCATTGGGGAGTTGGGTTGGGGGGCTTCTATTTTAACTAAGTTGGTTAAGAGGTCTAGTGCAGAAGGTAACACTGAGTAAAGGCTCGAAAGAGATAGTAAAAGAACAAAGCAGAGAAAGAAGTGCAAAGGCAATGAGGCATGAGCAAGTATGCAGTTTTCTAGGAAAAGGAAGGCCACTGTGGCTGACACTAACTGAACCAGGGTAGGTGGGATACCACAGCAGAGTATTTTTATACAATGGAAATTTCCTGAAAACCAGTGTAATTGTTTTTTATTATTATGTCTCCCTAATAGTAATAGCTACCACTTATTGAACGCCTACAGAGGCACTGCTCCTGGTGATTGAAGCACATTAATTCTAATCCACACAATAATGAGAAAAAGGTATCATTACCCTCACCTTGCAGGTAAAGAAAACAAACCTCTCTGAGGTTAAATCACATGTGGAGGATCACACAGAAAGTTCAACAGCCTGAACTGGAACCTAAGTGTCCACTGGACTCAAGTTCTATATAGACTGCCCACATCATAATAAAACCTTAAGAGTTCTCAGTCTTTACTTCTACTTGGTTTCCACTGCTTTAATTTTTTCCAACCTCTCATTTGGCTAATTATTTCTAATAGTAGTAGTTATAAATACTACAGAACCTAAATTTCCAACCCTCTTTCCAACATTAGTTATAAATTAAAACTTTAACTTACATGTACGTTTAATATGGTCTCTCTTATGAAAACAAGGCTGGAAGAGGTTAGAGATGACTTATTCACTCTCATTTCCTCGTAAATAATACCCTTTATTCTCATTTAAAGTTTTAAGCCCTGGCAGAGTAGCTCCAGCCTGGAACGAAGAAAATACAGAAATAGGCAAAAGGAATGAACAGTTACTGAACACTTTTAAAATTTGACTACTACCCTCCATACTCGTTTTACTTACCAACTAACATAATACCAACTCAACCGATCATAACATACTGCTTCAACGGACAGCTTACTGGTATGAAACAAAGATCTCTATTCCCTCACATTCACTGACAGTACTTTAACAAAAAATGAAAGTACTAACTGGACTCGCGATATGTAGAGAATTTCTAAAAACAAAAACAAAACACAGTCTATAGTAAATGAAATGAAAAATCTAGTAAAGAGATTCAAGAGACAAACACAAAACCAAAGGTATACTGAGTTTTGTTCAGCTGTATGGAGAGGGAGAGAGGAATCTCTGAGTTTATAGAAGTCAAGAAATTAAACAAGCCATGTTCAAACCGTTACAGCGACATCTAAGGCTTGTTCAACTGTCAGTTAATATCTCCGCAGTAGCTGAAACAATCTTCCAACTCACAACAATAGGAAACTATCTTAATGAACTTAATGAACACGCGCCCCAGACAGGGCCAGGCCGGTTTCCGTGGGATTTACTGGCAATCCAACGCACGGTGGTATTCCTCGATGCAGGTTACGGGGGAAACCCCATCTCAGACCACGCGCGGCTCGGGGTCCCCAGGGAAAAGAAAGGCGCCCCTTAAGAGTCCTTCCCGACCCAAGATGGGCAGGCTTGCCCCCAGCCCCTTCGCGCTTGCCTGAAAGGAAGAAAGTGGCGACCTCACCGCCGATGGCCGGCCCGCCGCGCGCGCGGTTTGCCCTCCACTATCCGGCCACGGTCACCTCCGCTCACACCCCCATACAGGCCGCACGGGACACCCCCTCCAGAGCACGCGCGGCCACCGCCTTCGTCGCCGTCCAGTGGGAAGTGCGAGCATCCGGGGCTGCAGCCGTGCGCACCTCTTCCTCCATGGGTGAGCGCCCAGGGGAACCTGTTCCGGACGACCTCCGGCCTCCACCTCCGCCACCAGGTCCAAGGGGAACTGCCAAGAAGAACCTGGGCGCGGCAGAGTGACGCAAGAGAAGCCGCGCGCGCGCGCACTGCGGCGCGGCAAACGCTCCGCCCCCGTCTCGCTTTCCGGTTGTGTTCCGGTCTGTTTTCCAAGTCCTGGTTGGCGGAGGGCGGAGGGCGGAGGGCGGAGGGCGGAGGGCGGCGGGGCGGGCCAAAGAGAGAAGGTTTAGGAGGCAGCGTTTTGTCACGTATTGTTGGGCAACCAAATGATCAAAGCCAAAGTACCTTGTACCGTGAATTCCCACGCGCGGTTAACATGTGAAGCCGCATTTTAAGCGGTGTCCCTAAGAGCCCCTAGGGAAAGGTGCTCCAAGAGGACAAGGGGCGGGACTAGAGTGAGGCCGGTAGACCGGGGCGGGTTGGCGGACGCGGAGGCGCGAGACCAAGAGATGGGGGCGGGGCGGGGCTCGGCTCAGGGTCAGGCCCTCTCTTCCCAAACGTTAACTAACCGAATCGGGGAATAGATAAGTTCTTTGGAAGAGTTTGTGGTTTGGTTAAAGCCGGTCTCCCGACACTTGGAGCAGAGATTTATTTTTCATGAGATGCACAGAAAACCCACTGTTAAGCTGTCCTGCCTTGGCTCCTTCTGGAACGTGGCGAGTTCTTGGGATACATCATCATGGTTTCCTCGAAAAAGGACAAAGACAGAGGGCTCATTTATTAGAAATGGGAAGCGCAACTAGCTACATCTGCAGTGAGACCTGCTAATAAATCAATAATACCTTTGTTACAGGTGCAAAAGTCCTCTGGCAATATCCTTCCAGTTTTTGACTGGATACAGAAACACTATTATACCAAATTTAAATCATTTTGGGTGGGAATCTTTCTAAAATGAAGTCTATGTTTATTTAGCCAGAAAATGCCAGATATAATTTGCTCCTTTCAAACTGGACTGTTAACGTTCCAGACTGCACAGCCCCTGACCAGTCTGGTTTTGGTAACTATGCGGCTTCTAATTTAATCTGTAAGCTTGGCAACCAGACAAATGTGCTTTTTAGAACTGGCTCCGGAGGAACTTTTTTGCTTCCTTTTTTGGTCTCAGCTGAATTCTAGCTAGATGACATGGTCAAATAAGGAATTACATTGACTATTGATAGCTGGCAAGCTGGTCTCTGATGATGTGGTAGATTGATAAAAATGGCTCTGATTCTTTACTCATCCATGTGCCCACCCATTTTGCAGAGTGGCTTTGCAGTTCCACTCCAGCCTTGGCCTTGGCCTTGGGACTGTCTTTGGCCAAGAAAATGTGGTGGTTCCCAGCCTAAATCATGATGAGAAGAAGCCTGGACTAGTTTGCTGGAGGAGGAGACCAGGTGGAGCAGAGCAACTTGCAAAGCCACCTAGCTGACTCAGAGACCAGACACTGGGCCAAGCTGGTTGAGGTCCACAAAATTGTGCTGTTGACCCATAGACATACGAGAAAGAATAAAGGAATTGTATTAAGTGTCACTCTATTTTTTTTTTTTTTTTTTTTTTTTTTTGGAACGCGGCCCCC
>NW_006790475.1:687985-707377 GCF_000442215.2 Lipotes vexillifer | reverse complement strand
GGCTTCCCTGGTGGCGCAGTGGTTGGGAGTCCACCTGCCGATGCAGGGGACACGGGTTCGTGCCCCGGTCCGGGAAGATCCCACGTGCCGCGGAGCGGCTGGGCCCGTGAGCCATGGCCGCCGAGCCTGCGCGTCCGGAGCCTGTGCTCCGCAACGGGAGAGGCCACAACAGTGAGAGGCCCGCGTACCACACACACACACAAAAATCTACTTTTTGTCATTGTTATAGAAGTATAGGCAAGACTTCTTATTAAAATAGTATTTCTTAAAATCATGTATTACTAAATCAAATTGTTTTCTCATGTATAAATTGTTCTCCAATTACCCTCCTCCATTTTGGTTTTGTTACCGGATGCCAGCCAGAAACATGGCAACAGCATTACAGATAATGTTTTTTTTCTTTAGCTCAACCCCCTATCAGTAAATCTGCCCTTTTTCCTTCCAAAGTGAATAGTGACATTCTCTAGCATTTTAAAAGTTTAGTATTAGCCATAGGTGATCTACACATGTAGTAGGGCATTTTCCAAAAATGTTGGAGTGAGAGGGGAGAGCTCTCTGAAAAAGACAGTAATAACTTGAAATGAATTTGGGTATAACACTAGGGATATTTATTAAAAGCCAGGAGTTGGCTTTTAATAATTGCCTCACTTGACGAAATGGTGAGTGAATCTGGCAGGCAGAATTATGGCCCCTCAAAGATGTCCACAGTCTTAATCCTCAGAACCTGTGACTATGTTACCTAACAGGCAAAAGGGTGCAGGTGTGATTAAATTAAGGATCTTAAGATAATTCTGGGTAGTCCAAGTGAGCCCAAAATAATCACAGGGGTCCTTGTAAGAGGGAAGCAGGAGTGTCAAGAGTCAGAGAATGAGATATGACAATGGGAGGAAAGTCAGAGAAAGGCAACATTGTTGACTTTGAAGATGGAGAAAGGGGAACAAGCCAAAGAATGTGCAAGGCCTCTAGAAACTGAAAATGGCGGAGAAAAGACACTCCCCTAGAGCCTCCACAAGGAATGTAATTCTGCTGACACCTTGACTTTAGTCCAGGTAAACTTGTGTTGGACTTCTAACCCCCGCAGCTGTAAGATGATAAATTTGTGTAGTTGTAAACCACAAAGTTTGTGGTAATATGTCAGAGCAGCAATAGAAAACCAATACAGTGAATAAGCATGCCAAATTAGGGTAAGGAGGACACTGAGATCCTCCAGACATCTTCACCCAAAATAAAAAGATTCCATTTTATTAACAGATGACGTAGTTTGACCTTTCCTCCACCTTCCAGCCTGTTATCCCAGCTATTTTACATGGATTTGTTGTGTTTGTTACTTGATTGGCATCTCTCCTATCTTGCTTGCCATGGTGCAATTCCAATCCCAATTCTTCCAAATTTCTTCAGCTGGAATTATACGTATCTTCTCTGAACTGCTAATAGACAGAGGTATCTTTTAATTTCTCTTTATTTCTTTTTTCTTTTTTTTTTTTGCGGTATGTGGGCCTCTCACTGTTATGGCCTCTCCCGTTGTGGAGCACAGGCTCCGGACGCGCAGGCTTAGCGGCCATGGCTCACGAGCCCAGCCGCTCCGCGGCATGTGGGATCTTCCCGGACCGGGGCACGAACCCGCGTCCCCTGCATCAGCAGGCGGACTCTCAACCACTGCGCCACCAAGGAAGCCCTCTCTTTATTTCTTGACTGTGCCTCAGCTCTCCAACACAAAAAGCCTTTTTGAAACTACCTACCATATGAGGTTCAAAATATGGTCTGATTAATATTACATCAAAGATGCTGACAATGTCATGCCTAAGGGCCACCTGACAGGGACATGACTCATCAACAAAGGAAGTAAAGGGTAGGGAGCATGCCTGATTTTCTATACTCCTCAGATCCAGATGTAGAACTCAGTTTCAACAGTATTGTGCTTGGCTAGCAGATACAACTAACAGTTTTGTTAATAGTAACCAACCCAGGCAGGTTTTTGTAGAATTTGGCACTTATACATTTCATGACCCCAAACACCTGTGTGGAAAGGGTTATCCATAGAAACATTTAGTGGTTTCTTAACATGTTTGTTCCTGACTTCTATACAGGTATACTTTGATCAAAATGTGAATCATCAAATCTTTCTGGATAGAGCCTAAGGAAAAATATTTTTTCTCAAATGAAATATTTTTTTAATTTAATAAAATTACTTATAGGACACTAATAAAGATTAATGACAAGATTTCTCATGACACTTGGAGTATTAAAATGTGTTATGATTCTCATACTTTCCATGTGTTTAAAACATATGTTATACACCTCAAAAACATGTACAAGTTATTAAAATATAGCTGGTTTTCTTTAATACCATCATTTCATTATATCAGAAGGTAATCACTGGATGGTGAATCCTTCACACACCATGGATTTGCTCCCTAAAATATGCTCGGGTGGACATTTTCTACATTGTGATGGAGACCTGGGCTATTTGTTTCTACAAGGAAAATGCGAA
Organism: Lipotes vexillifer; assembly: GCF_000442215.2. Classification (NCBI taxonomy): domain Eukaryota; kingdom Metazoa; phylum Chordata; class Mammalia; order Artiodactyla; family Lipotidae; genus Lipotes; species Lipotes vexillifer. The sequence continues at coordinate 704,886 of NW_006790475.1, read as the reverse complement.
GCATTTGATTGAGGAATTAGGATGATATGGAACCTGAGACCACACAAGCATTTCATGTAAAGGGCAAAAAAGCAACGAGTGTTCAGCTAGAAATAAGTTATTTTATTTTAAAACACATACAGATTAATAAATATTATTGGAAAACTTAATAAATAGCATTTTTATTTACATAGGGCAATTACAACATGCTATGACTACTTCTATAAAGCAAAATATAAGCAAGTCTTAGTCATTGACAAATGGGTGTGTGTGCTAATTGGAAGCTTCCCTGATACGTTTACATGAAAAAAAATTTATGCAACCAATCAAACATTTTACATTTTTTTATCTAGTCTTCTTCCTCTCTTTCACAATTATATTCCATTTTACAAGAAAGTAATAGTTATCATTTAAAAAGGCAAAAACACTCAGGAATGCTACTGAAAAACAGTACCCTTAAATTTTTCCAAACTGCAAAAACACTGACATGGCAGGGGGGAGCAAATTATTATAGTCTGACAAATAAAAGAAATATTCTGTACTTTTAAATGTGACCCTTTGGCACTAGTGGTTTGGGAGTTCCTGACATTTACCTGGTGTCAGGTAGTGCATGGTCAGGGTTGAGCCGCTTGGAAGCAGGAAGTTCAGCATCATTCATTACAAATTCAACGCAACAGAATCAATCTGGTTCACAAGTCATTGATTCTTCTGCAGAACATAAACCTTTTCAGAACGTCAGAGAAGCTCATCACACCATCAGAATGTGATCTCTCAGTGCAGGTTTTTAAAGTCCTTGCTTAATTTCCATATTTTACAACAGAAAATATAAAACCCTGCCTTTCAAAACAAAAAAAAAGAAAATTAAAGCTTCATGGAATCATGCAGACTTTACACCCAGTGCTTCCTTTGCTTACTCAGTGCTCGAAGCTGTGTGTTGTCTACAGCATGGTCCTGAGCAGACAGGATGCATGGTGCATCGCTCCAAAGGAGTCCTGCACATGCGCTCTGGTCTGAGGCTACCAGCACAAACTAAACACGTGAGTGCTCTAACACAGATTTGGAGACCCATCCCACCATTTAGAGGTAGAGAAACTGAGGCACAGAAAGGTTAAGTGACTCACCTATAGTTGCACAATTCAAGGAAAAACAGAGAAAAGAACAAATAAATCCTCCCCGGCTCACGCACTGGGCCCTAGACTATGCTTTTTATCACATTGGGTACATTTGAAATAGATGTTTATTTACATGATCATTGTTCTACTGAATATCAACTTTTCACTAGACAATATGTTTTTGATGTAACACAAAGTTACATTTTCTTAAAATATAATTCTTTGTTGCATTTAATAGCATGTGAGAAATGTGTACGAAAATAAATGAGTAGATATTGGGCCAAATTCTTGTTCCCATTCCTAAAATTCTTAATCTTTTCAAGTATATGATGGAGGTATAAGAATCTGGCCAGATGTGAAAAATCACCTTAAAATTCATCACCAGTTCAACTATGAGGCGGAATTGAGGAATACACATAGTTGAGGTATTTTATATGATAAACTGTTTTATGGTGTGACTGGTGTGCAGACTGATCTTTTCTCTTCCTAACTCAAGCTAACAGACCTCTAGCTATGAATATGAGTAAAACATATGAAAAACTAACACAGATATGTCCTTGGGAGGAAGGTCAATGCTAAGGAGTTAATGTTACGTTTTTGGTCCCTGAGAAGGTGGAACACCAAGTTTCCATCTAATCCTGCTCGATAGGTGAACTACTTGCGCGGTGTCAGACACAGTTAAGGACAACTTCTTCAGACCACTGAAGCCCATCAGACAGTCAATGAACAGATCTAAACTAAAGCTTCTTCTCTTTCCAAGTTCCTACTCAGTCCCAGGAAGTCTAAGTCAGGATCAAGTAGGCATCAAAGAAGAGTGATGGGCATAGCTCTGTAGACTGCTCTTCTGGGTTAGTTGAGCAGCTTAGAAAGGAGAGGTGTCATCTCCCAACAAGAATTAGGCAGCACGACAGTGGCCTGTGATCAACACCTCAGTCTCCGTGGACTCATCCACGCGTGTAGACAGTGCATCTCAAGCACTTTATGGATGTCTAGGAACTGGCCTCTAGAAGGGAGCGCAGTATTTACAAAGAGCTGAGCAGTCGAGGAAGAAGGAAGGTGAGAGGTGACTGCATACTTCAACAGTGCTCTCTTCTATCAGACGTGAAGCCCAAAGAAAAACCCGAAGACCAATCTACTACAGCTGGAATGAACCTCTGGAAATAAAACTGCATAAATCAAATTGGCCTGAGAAGTAGGACCTGAAGGAATATTTCTTATTGCTGAACAGAGAGCAGCAAAGTGTATTTCACTAATTTTCTAATGTGAAAAGACCATAATAACATCTGAGTGATGATTCTCCCTGAAGGTCCAGCCGTGGGCAGTTCTTGCTCCCCATGTGACAGGGAGCAGACTGCCCTTCTCTCCGGATCCTTCTTTGCAGAGTTGGAGCAGTCCTGCAGAACAGCAAAACACCCAGGGTGGTCTTTGTGCTGGGTTTGGGTTAGAATCCTTAATAGGCCCTACACTTGATCACTGAGCAGAACAGGAAGCAATCTTTTTAAATGCAAAGATTCAGATGAGAAAACAAGGCATTGTCCAAGTAAGACAGGAGAGAAATGGCCTATTTAAGTATCTATCCAGAGCAAGCCTGGATATCATATCACAAACATATGATTTTAGAGGAGGCTTGCTTTAATTGAAGATAAAACCCAAAGAATACCATAATAATGAAAATGTTTTATATGTATTTACTTTTGGAAAGACCAATATAAGACCTATCCCCATTCTGGGCCCTACCCTTCAAAGCTTTACTTTTTAGATCTTTTTTTGTAATTCCAAATTATAAAAACATGAATTTGTAAAATAAATACTATAAGTCAGATATTAAACGCTCTATGTTAAACTTGAAAATTAGGCTGTTAGACTGCTGGTCATGTCGATTACTTCCAGGCTAGAGTCACACTTTTGGAATACAATGGATGATATGAACTGTGTTCCACTGGAAGGGAAGTTGTGTATCCTACCAAGGTAATTTGCTGAACAGATGTAAACTTGGGAGAGTCTAACTGTTCTGGGACTTATCACCTTCAAGAGGAGACAAACTATTAATACTTTGAGATTCTATTTTACTCTAAAAAAAAATCATAGGGAGATAATCCAGAAAATATCACCTCTAAGTATCTATGGAATAATCATGGATTAACTGTAATCAGGAACATCAATAGATGAATTTAAATAAACTAAGCTTCACATGTAAACTGTAAACAAAAAAATGGTAATTTCCATATGACACATGGACTTTCTCATTATACTTGTATAGCCACATGTATTCTCTGAATATCTCATACTCCTTACCTAGAAATGATTTTTATGCCTAAAAGTATATTTATACTCCTGCATTATACTTTCAGAAAGTTCAGTTCCATAAATTAAGGCCTGCATTCCTAAAAATACCGATGATAAAAAACAAACCTTCACGAGCTGATAAAAAGAGTAATGCATTTTTTGAGCATTTATTAACTAACAGTTAGATTTTTAAAAAATTTTAAATATTCTTGCTGCAGTTAGTTCACAGATCACTTGACAACCCATGATCATCACATGTACTTTTAATTCATAAAGGTGTTTTTTTCTCTATGTTAAACTATCCTCATTTTATTTAGTCTCTTTGTTCAACACTTTAGGGAACTATTCCTTAGGTCTTTAGAAATGTTCTTTTTGTCTGAAAAAACACTTTTTTTTTCCTATTGACATTCCTTAGTAATTTTAATTGGGTATTGTTTAATTGGGTATCACCAAATCTACCTTACCCAATCCCATCTTTCAACGTGGCATAGCTTCCTATTTAGATAAAACAGTACACATGGGACTTCCCTGGTGGTCCAGTGGTTAAGACTCCAAACTTCCACTGCAGCGGGCACTGGTTCGATCCCTGGTCAGGGAACTAAGATCCGTCATGCCGCATGGTGCAGGGGTGGGAGAACCACTGCAAATGAAGTACATGATATCTTGATGAATATCTGTATCACTCTGTGCTTTGTTCCCATTTAATACACATGCAAGGTTACTATAGATAGCCAAATGACCTCTTTGATCCAAATACTGGAATAATTAATGGCTATTTTGCATTTCAGAAGTTTGACTGAGGAATTGTAGGGTGCTCTGCCATGTCAAACAACAGGGAGATGGCTACAAATTGTTTTCATTTTTGCTAGAAATTCTTTTGAAAACTATGTATGTTCCAGTTTGTAGAATATAGCCTAGGCTTAATTGTGTCCTTTAACTTGTTCCTGAATTACAGGGAACTCATATGTGCTATTGAACAGTTACTCTCTCATTTAACAGCCTTATTATCAAGTTAAATAATTTATTTCTTCTTAATGGCCACAATGCTTGCTGAAAGAGAACATGGATATATTTAATAGTGGATCCCAGTTACATTAGACTGAATGCAAATAAAATACCTCATGCTACTTAAGTCAATTGTCTTTAATTGAACTATAACTACATGCTGAAAGGGCTGATTTACTCCAGTGTGCCCTTAGTCTTGACTCTCTTCCAGTGAATGAATATACTATAATTTCTAACTGCTTTGAACATTTATGTTTTGAAGAGTGAAATATTAAAGTATAATCAAGGAGGCTGCATTAATCTAAGAGAACATACACACAGTAATAGTCAAATTAAGTGAATAGTTCAAGTAATAAAGGCACTGAAATTGATTTGAGCTATTGAAAATCATCCTGCAAATGGAACAGTATATCATTTCCATTCACTCTTCTCTCTCTGTTTGCAATTAAAATGTCTAGGAGTTGGGGGTAGGAGAGTCAACACATCAGAGGATTAAAACCAATTAAATGTATATACCTCTGATTTGGATCCGACACCTGAATGTTATACATGCTTAATGCAAAATAATAAAATTACAGACACATTTACGGTAGAGTCAGACTTCAAGACAACAATTTCTCCCATTTCCAAAGTAAGCTTCTCAGTAAGAATATCTGTTCCCCTGCAAAGACTAATCAGAAAAGGCCCATTCTATTTAAATAACGATGACGTGTTTTAAAAGCAAAGAGTATTCATGAAAGCTTCCAGGTTAATGGCAATGAACATAAGATTCCTCTCATCAGAGAGAGATGACACCCAGGCAACCACTGAGCAGCTTCAGAGTACAGAAGGCTGGGCCCCCACCCCAGTGCTGAGCAACGCATCCTCACTCTCCACCAGCCCATCCATTAATATACAGGCAACTCCAACACCAGCGATTTACTGTCTCTTCTACTTCATGACAAATCAGGACCAGAAGCCACATCCATTTCCTGTTCCTCAAGTCATCCAACCCCCTGTTACATCCTAGTCTGTTTTCATATTAGATTTGTTCATCTCCCCAAGGTTGAAGTTGAACTCTTTGAACACCTGTATAAGGACAATCCCAACGGAGACAGTGGTGAACCCGCAGGCCATGCCCAGGAAGTCCACCAGACCCACGTTGCTCCACTCCCGGAAGAGGATGGCCGAGGCCAGCAAGACCAGTGTGGTGAACACAACGTAGTAGATGGCCCCGAACACAGAGGAGTCGAAGCACTCGAGGGCCTTGTTGATGTACCTGAACTGGATGATGATGCTGCAGCCAAGCACGGCCAGGAGCACCAGGCACAGGCAGAGGGCACGCCGACTAGACGGATTGTTGTGGAAGATGTCTTGGGCTGCCAGCCCAATGCCCTTAGTGGAAGGCACGGTGAAACTCCCCAGCAAGGAGCAGATGCTGATGTAGACCATGATGTTGGTGGGCCCGTGGGCCGGCGCGATCCAGAAGATCAGCAGCAGCAGCATGAGCAGCACGATGCACAGATAGCCTACGAACACTGGAAACGAGAGGGCGCACGGTGACCCAGGGGGCGAAGCAGAGCAGCCCTCGCCACGTGCTCCGCCACCTGCCCCCGCCACTGTCACCGGGACACCCTACCGCTCCGGATGTGCTTTACCACAGCCCCTGAGCTCATTCCACAAGTTATTCCCATCATCACTTTCACCATTCAAACATTCATAGCTCCTATATATTACATGTCAGTAAATAAGTCTTCTATTAGTAACATTTTTATAACAGTAAAAGTCTACACAGATGCTTTGAGATTTTTTTTTTGGCCACACTGTGCGGCACGCAGAACTTCCCCTACCAGGGATCGAAGCCGTGCCCCGGCAGCAGAAGTGCAGAGCTCCAACCACTGGACTGTCAGGGAAGTCCTGAGAATTTTTTAAAAACCATTTCACAAGATGGTCAACTCAACAAACCCTAGGCAGAGAGTGCTCCTACGTGTGGGGTGGGAGAGAAAGGGAGTCATGCGGGGTCTCAAAGGACACGCAGGGAAGCTGTAGGGGTGTTTTTGGCTGTTGCAGTGACTGGGGGCTGCACACAGTGGGCAGAGGCCAGGGGTCCTGGGATGTGCAGACGGTCCCACACAATGAAAAATCATCCTGTTCTCCTGATGACTTCGGAATGTCACCTTGGACAGGAAAGTGGAAAATATTTATAATAATCAGAGCTAGAACCTGTTTTATGTGTAAAACAGAGTAATTTGGCAAGGATTTAATATACATTGAATTTTTCAGAACTTCAAGAGTTATACTCCATTTCAGAAGATCCCATTGCTGGGAGTTCCCTGGTGGTCTAGTGGTTAGGATTCCGGGCTTTCGCTGGCGGGGCCCAGGTTCAATCTCTGGTCAGGGAACTGAGATCTGGCAGGCCACCTGGCGTAGCCAAAAAAAAAAAAGAAGATCCCATTGCTGATGGCAAAATCCTTAGTGTTTGAGTCAATAACACAACACCTCCACATCGGTCTGTTTTGCACCTGCCAGATTCACAGCACACACGTGTGGGGTCTGCTGGCTTTAATATGTCTTCTCCTATAGTTGTACCTGAGCATTCCATTTTATTCCAAAGTACTATTCTTAGGGCATTATGTTGACTGCTATTATATGTACAAGGAGTTGTATTTTCCATGAACTTCACTTCCAGATTGTAAAGGGGGTGCCAGGCACTGGGCCTGAGGGCTGGGAACAGCCTGGACATGTGTATCAGCAAGCAGGTGGTGGGAGCCCCTCTTCCTCAAGGATAAGAAAAAGACTGTGGAGCTCTGCTGCAGGGGAAGATTCAGGAAGACACTACAGCTGAAAGCTGCCTGGGAGCCTAACCTATAAACTGGGCAAGGGGTAGTGGAGGGCAGAGAGCAGCACGCGCAAACGTAAAATACCGCCGAAGTGTGGCCTGTGTTTGTGGAAAAATCAGAAGTAGCTTGAACGCAAGTGCGCAGGCTTTATTTCAGAAAAAGCAGCTGGGGGGCTTCCCTGGTGGCGCAGTGGTTGAGAGTCTGCCTGCCAGTGCAGGGGACATGGGTTCGAGCCCTGGTCTGGGAAGATCCTACATGCTGCGGAGCAACTGGGCCCGTGAGCCACAACTACTGAGCCTGTGCATCTGGAGTCTGTGCTCCGCAACAAGAGAGGCTGCGACAGTGAGAGGCCCGTGCACCGCGATGAAGAGTGGCCCCCGCTTGCCGCAACTAGAGAAAGCCCTCGCACAGAAACGAAGACCCAACACAGCCATAAATAAATAAATTAATTAATTAAAAAAAAGAAGAAGAAGAAAAGAAAAAGCAGCTGGGCCTGAGTGTGCAGTACTTTGGGTTTTCTCTCATCAGGGGGAAGGGGTGGTGGTGATTGCAGTTATGAAAAAAAAAGAAATTATGTCAAAAGTAGATACCAAAAAAAAAAAAAGTACAGGGCTCTGCGGGGGCTCTAAAGATGAATTAAATCAGACCTCGGCTCTCTGAGAGCTTCACTTCAGAGGGAAGCATGGAGGTCTGGACACATGGTGGTCCTGAGAGGAGCAGCCTGGGGCCAATCCCGCAGAATGGGCGCACAGATGCGGGGTGGGGGACGGCGTCCATGCACAAGGTCCAGATCCCAGGAGGCAGCAAAGGGTCAGGGCAGCCCCGGGGGGCAGCAGAGGACAGTGGTGAGCAAAGAGGAACCAAGGGCCTGGAGGACAGACCACAGCAGGGCGGAGGGTACAGCTCCAGCCAGGAGAACCGCGCCGGAGGCAGCAAGCTCTCTGGCACCACAGCTCTGAGTTACCTGGGTTGGTCAGCTTCTCCTCCAGCTCGGCCTGAGTGGTCACACTCTCAGATTTCGGGGAGTGGATAATCAGCACGACAGAACCCGCACAGCTTAGTAGACACCCCAACTTGCCCAAGATGTTGAGCTTTTCTTTCAGAAGGTAAGAAGCTAAAATGGACCTTCAATTTTAAAATAAGATATGATTAAATCAAACTATCTGACCGACCTGTTTCTTCTAACTGCAGATGTTATTAAAGCTACATCTTCTTTACAGTCACATTTTATTTTTAAACTAGTTTTGAAGTATACAAAGATTAGGAACTGAAGTTGCTATTTCAGTACAAATAGGATCTTCATGCCAATTCCATGCATAGCCAGTACATAATGATACTCTTAACTCATACCACTATATTATTTCAGTAGATATGAAATATACAGGGTAGAAAAATAAGTTTTATGATTGATCAAAAATAAAAATATTGCTTCCATATTTTTAAAAGTACACAGTCCAAAAAAACTATGTTAAGTAGGAAAGCAGGATATGAAAATCGTTAAAATAATTACAAGTAATTCATGACCAGAACACTTAAGTTAAAATAAATTAAGTGAGAAAATGCACAAATAAGAAAAAAATCAAAATGCTAATAGTAATTGAATTATGGTACAAAGAGTATGGGTGATTACTTTTCTCTAATATGGAAACTTTTAAAATGTGGTCACATTACTTATTTAATGCAAAAAAAAAAAAGCATTCCTCATAAAACATCTGTAATCTTAAGACTGGTACGGGGAGGGCACACCAGACCCAGATACCAATATATATATACAGGACTATTTCCATTCATCCTCATTTCACAGATAAGGAAACCAAACCTCAGAAAAGATCAGCACTGAAACCAAGGCCACAAAGCTAACAAGAGGTGAAGCCACGGAGAGGTCAAAGCTTCCATCTTTCCCTTACAGAGCTTTGTGTCCCTGGCCCTGGATAGCTTGGTCCCCAAGGAGACCCAGCAGTGTAGCTGGGAAAATAAGCAACGTCCCTGAAAGAAACCATACAGGATATAATAATACAGAACTGGATGTTAAACTGGGGGGCTCCACACAGCTGCACGGAGAGGTGGCAACAGAGGAGTGGGTGGCTCCGAGAATAAGAGGTGGGCTGGAGTCAGCCAGGAACAATGGGTGGGCCTATGCCAGGGGAGAGGGCTGCCACAAATATGGAAGAAAGGGGCAGGGTAATCCCGCACCGCGAGGCCAACTCACCTCTTATTCCACTCTTGGTCTTATACCAGAGTACAAATTAAACAGCCCTGCTATAAAACAGTGCGTAACATAAAACTTGAGGGATGCTAAGGCCAACAGATCAGGAAACAACTGCCATTGAAAAAGATAGTTTATTGCTCACGGTCTCCGAGCTGAGGGCCGTAGTGCCCTACGCAGGACGGCACGGGGAAGCGCTAGTGTTGGTCAGGAGGCGCTGGTGGGTTGCGGAGGGCTGTAGCAAGAGCCTTCACTTCACTGTGGTCTCCGGGGGAAGGGGTGTGTAAGGCAGTGCAAGCAGTTTAGCACTGGCCAGAGGGAAGAGCTCAGTGGCGCTTGGGCACGGGCTGTCCCTAGCTGTCTATGACTTGGTCCTGGGGGATCAGCGCAGGTGGGTAGTGGGCAGGAGTGTGAGAGTCCAAAAAAGGAGGTGGTTGGGATGTGAGCTCTGGATCGGTTGGTTTAGATTTGAAACGCATGCCTGAGCAGGAGAACTCCTCCCGAGGAGAGAGGTGCACGTGCCAGCGGACACGTGAGCCAAGGCAAGGTGACTCGGGACCGGACTGTCCAGAACGAGGTGTGTGCGGCACAGGCATGCAGGGCAGATGTTAGGGCATCCAGTTTAGAGACGCTAGACACATGGTCAATAGAGTGCCGTGTCTTTTAAGGACACACCAGATAAAGACGTGGGCAACCGCTTACCTCCTGAGTATGTTCCTCATGAAGAACTAGTCCTTGCCTCCCCTCTGTGGCTGAGAATGTATGACCCCAGGGCGGCTGGAATAGGGGCCATCTACCTAACAGGCTTCCCCAGCAGGAAATCCACCAGCTGTCTAGGCTCAAAACCTTTCTCCTCTCACTTTTCCTGGGCTGCAGTAAGTAAAGCCTGCTACCTTCTGATCTGAGATTAAACAAAAAGCATACAAAATCTCTTTGACTTAAATCAGGAGTCCACAGACTATGGCTGAAGGCCCAATCCAGCCCTTCACCTGTTTTTGTGAATAACATCTTACTGGAGCACAGCTGTGTCCACACAGTTAGTCTGGTCTCTGGCTACTTTCCACTACTACGGTAGAGGCGAGCAGCTGCAACAGAGGCCACATGGCCCACAAAGCCTAAAATATTTACCATCTGGCCCTTTACAGAAAAAGGTGGCCACCCCCTAAGTTAAATGATCTACAGAACTAATCACACATCTATCTGGAGAGTTGGCCTGAGGTGGAGGCACAAGTTACATGTCGGCATCAGGGCCACGACAGCACAGAGGAGCAGCATCCTCACTGGAGGGGTTGGGGGTACAGCAGAGGTGGGAGGGTGGGGTGAGAAGCAGTGTGATAAATGGCAATGGAAAGAGGGGGAAAGAAATTTAATGCCAAGAGAGAGTCAATAAACTATCTTAATATACTTATAGTAATAGTAGACAAACAAAAAATGTGCTGTAGAATTGACAGCAAGGTTTTGAAGAGAAATTTGTATACCCAAGTTCATAGCAGCATGATGCACAATAGCTAAAATGCGGAGGCAACTCAAGTGTCCACTGACAGATGAATGAAGGAAACACTACACAAGGAGTGCACAAGGGTTCCCTTTTCTCCACACCCTTACCAACACTTATCTCGTTTCTTTTTTATGACAGCCATTCTAACAGGTATGAGGTGGCATCTCACTGTGGTTTTGATATGAATTTCCCCCATGACTAATGATGTTGTGTGTCTTTTCATGTACCTATTGGGCACCTGTATGTCTTCTTTGGAAAAACATTTCTTCAGTTCCTCTGCCCATGTTTTAATCAGACTGTTTGTGACTTTTTTTGCTATTGAGTTGTAAGATTTCTTTATATAATTTGGAGATTAACCCCTTACCAGATCTATGATTTGTACATATTTTTTCTCATCCTATAAATTGTCCTTGTATTTTGTTGATGGTTTCCATTGCTGTGCAGAAGGTTTTTATTGATTTTTTTAAAAGATTATATTTTATTTTAAAGTTTTTATTGAATTTGCTACAATATTACTTCTGTTTTATGTTTTGGTTTTTTGGTTGTGAGGCATGTGGGACCCTAGCTCCCTGACCAGGGATCGAACCTGCACTTTCTGCATTGGAAGGCGAAGTCTTAACCACTGGACCACCAGGGAAGTCCCTGTGTAGAAGCTTTTTGGTCTGATGTAGTCCCACTTATTTATTTTTGCATTTGTTGCCTTTGTTTTTGATGTCAGATCAAAAAAATTGCCAAGACCAATATCAAAGAGCTTACTCCTTATGTTTATCTTCTAGGAGTTTTATAGTTTCAGGTCTTTTTTTTTTTTTTGTGGTACGCGGGCCTCTCACTGTTGTGGCCTCATCCTGTTGCGGAGCACAGGATCCGGACGCGCAGGCTCGGCGGCCATGGCTCACGGGCCCAGCCGCTCCGCAGCATGTGGGATCTTCCCAGACCAGGGCACGAACCCGTGCCCCCTGCATCGGCAGGTGGACTCTCAACCACTGCACCACCAGGGAAGCCCTAGTTTCAGGTCTTATGTTCAAGTCTTTAATCTGTTTTGAGTTGATTTTTGTGTACAGTGTAAGATAGTGATCCAGCTTCATTCTTTTACTTGTGGCCTGACCAGTTTTATGGAACAGACTATCGTTTCTCCATTATATTCTTGACACTTTTGTCCGAAATTAATTGACCATGTATGTGTGGGTTTGTTTCTGGGTTCTCTATTCTGCTCCACTGATCTACGTGTCTGTTTTTATGCCAATACCATACTGTTGGGACTTCCCTGGTGGTGCAGTGGTTAAGAAACCGCCTGCCAATGCAGAGGACACTGGTTCGATCCCTGGTCCGGGAAGATCCCACATGCTGCAGAGAAACGAAGCCTGTGCACCACAACTACCGAGCCTGCCTTCTAGAGCCTCATGCCTAGAGCCTGTGCTCAGCAGCAAGAGAAACCACCGCAATGAGAAGCCCGCGCACCGCAATGATGAGTAGCCCCCGCTTGCTGCAACTAGAGAAAGCCCGCATGCAGCAACGAAGACTCAACACAGCCAAAACTAAATAAATAAATAAATAAATACCATACTGTTTGGATTACTATAGCTTACAATATAGTTTGAACTCAGGAAGCTTGATGCCTCCAGCTTTGTTCTTTCTCAAGATTGCTTTGTCTATCTTTGTCTTTTATGGATCCATACAAATTTCAGGATTGTTCTATTTCTGTGAAAAAATGCCACTGGAATCTTGATAGGATTGCACTGAATCCATAGATTGCACTGGGTAGTATGGACATTTTAACAATATTAATTCTTCCAATCTATAAGAATGGAATATCTTTGCCTTTATTTGTGTCTTCTTCAAATTTTTTCATCAATGTGTTAATAGTTTTCACTGTACAAGTCTTTTGCCTTCTTGGTTGAATTTATTCCTAGGTATTTTATTTATTTATTTTTTTGGCCATGCCACGTGTCATGCAGGATCTTAGTTCCCTGACCAGGGACTGAACCCGCACCCTCTGCACTGGAAGCTCGGAGTCAACCACTGGACTGTCAGGGAAGTCCCTATTTTATTCTTTTTGATGCAACTGTAAATGGGATTGTTTTCTTGATTTCTTTTTCTGATTGTTTTTCTTAGTGTGTAGAAACACAACTGATTTTTGTACATTGATTTTATATCTTGCAACTTCAGTGAATTTATTTATCAGTTATAACAGTTTTTTGGTAGAGTCTTCGGGGTTTTCTATATACAATATTATGTCAGCTGCAAGTAGAGACAGTTTTACTTCTTCCTTTCCCATTTGGATGCCTTTTGTTGCTTTTTCTTGTCTTGCTCTGGCTAGGACTGCCAGTATTATGCTGAATAAAAGTGGCAAGAGTGCGCATCCTTGTCTTGTTCCTGATCTTAGAGAAAAAGCCTTTGGCTTTTCACTGTTAAGTATAAAGTTAGCTGTGGGATTGTCTTTTGTGACCTTTATTATGTTGCAGTATGTTCCCCCTGTACCCAGTTTGCTGAGTTTTTGTCATGAATAGATATTGGATTTTGTCAAATGCTTTTTCTGCATCTATTGAGATGATCATATGATTTTTACCCTTCATTTTGTTAATGCGGTATATCACACTGATTGATTTGTGGATACTGAACTATCTCTGCATCCCTGGTACAAACCCCACTTGATCATGGTATATGATTTTCTAGTGTATTGTTGAATTCAGCTTGCTAATACTTTGTTGAGAATTTTTGCATCCAATATTCATCAGTGATATTGGTAAGTAATTTCCTTTTTTGTAGTGTCCTTGTCTGGTTTTGGTGTCACAGTAACGCTGGCCTTGTAAAATGAGTTTGGAAGTGTTCCCTCCTCTTCAATTTTTGGGAAGATTTGAGAAGGATTAGTATTAATTCTCCTTTAAATATTTGATAGAATTCACCAGTGAAGCCATCTCTTCCTGGATTTTCTTTGCTGGGATGTTTTAAATTACTGATTCAATCTTCTTCTGTTCAGATTTTCTATCTCTTCATGATTCAGTCATGGTAGGTTGCATGTTCTAGGAATTTATCTGTTTTTTCCTAGGTTATCCAATTTGTTGGTGTAGAATTGTTCATAGTCTCATGATCCTTTCTATGTCTGTTGTTCAGCTGTAACGTCTCCTCTTTCATCTCTGAATTTATTTATTTGAATCTTCTTTTTCCTTAGGTAGTCTAGCTAAAAGTTTCTCAATTTTGTTTATTAAAAAAAAAAGAAGCTCTTAGTTTTGTTAAGCATCTCTATTGTTTTTATGGATGTTATTTCATTTATTTCTGCTTGGCTTTTTATTCCCTTCTTTCTGCCTACATTGGGGATAGTTTGTTTTTTTTCTAGTTCCTTGAGGTAAAAAATTAGGTTATGTCTTAACGTAGGCATTTATTGCTGTAAACTTTCCTCTTAGATCTGCTTTTGCAGCATCCCATAGCGTTTTTTTTTTTTTTTTTTGCAGTACACGGGCCTCTCACTGTTGTGGCCTCTCCCGTTGTGGAGCACAGGCTCCGGACGCACAGGCTCAGCGGCCATGGCTCACGGGCCCAGCCGCTCTGCAGCATGTGGGATCCTCCTGGACTGGGGCACAAACCCATGTCCCCTGCATCGGCAGGCGGACTCCCAACCACTGCGCCACCAGGGAAGCCCTCCCATAGCTTTTGATATATTAGGTCTCCATTTTCATTGGTTTCCAGATACTTTTGGATAGCCCATTTGATTTCTTCTTTGACACACTGGTTGTTCAGGAGTGTTTATTTAATATCCACATATTTGTGAATTTTCCAGCTTCCCTCCTGTTATTGATTTGTAGTTTCATACCACTGTGGTCGGAAAAGATACTGGGTATGACTTTCATCTTCTTAAATTTGCTAACACTTGTTTGTGACCTATTGTAGATCTATCCTGGAAAATGTTTCCTGCACACTTGAGAAGAATGTGTACTGTGCTGCTGTTGGATAGGATGTTCTGTATATGTTAGATTGGTTTAACATAGGGTTCAAGTTCCATGTTTCCTTGATTTTCCGTCTGGATGATCGATCCATTGTTGAAAGTGGGGTATTGAAGTGTTTTACCATTATTGTATTGTTGTCTATTTTTCCCTTCAGATCTGTTAATATCTGCTTGATATATTTAGATGCTCTGATGTTGGGTGTGAATATATTTGTGATTGTTATATTTTTGATGAACTGACCACTTTATTATTGTCTAATGACCTTCTCTGTCTTTTGCTACTGTTTTCAGGTTAAAGTCTACTTTGTCTGATATAAGTATAGCTACTCCTGCTCTCTTTTGGTTCCCACTGGCAAGGAAGATCTTTTTCCATCCCTTCACTTTGAGTGTATGTTTCCTTAAAACTGAAGTGAGTCTCTTGTAGGAAGCATATACCAGGGTTCTATTTTTTAATCCATCTAGCCACCCTATGTGTTTTGATTGGAGAAATCAATCCTTTAACACTTAGAGTAATTATTGATAGGTAAGGACTTATTAATGCCATCTCATTAACTGTTTTCTGGCTTATTGGATTTCCCTTGTACCTTTCCTTCTCTCTTGCCACCGTCCTTTGTGAACTTCTGATTTTCCATTGTGATATCCATTGATTCCCTTCTCTTGTTTGTGAATCTACTGAAGGTTTTGTTTTGTGGTTACCATGAGGCTTACATTAAGACATCTTAGAGATCTAACAGTCTACTTTGCACTCATAACAATTTAACTTCTATTGCACACAGAATTCCCCCTTTTTTTTTTTTTTTTTTTTTTTTTTTTTTTTTTTTTTTGCAGTACGTGGGCCTCTCACTGCTGTGGCATCTCCCATTGCAGAGCACAGGCTCCGGACACGCAGGCCCAGCAGCCACGGATCATGGGCCCAGCCGCTCCACGGCATACGGGATCCTCCCAGACCGGGGCACGAACCCGTGTCCCCTGCATCGGCAGGCGGACTCTCAACCACTGCGCCACCAGGGAAGCCCTTTTTTCACATTTTTGATGCCACAATTTACATCTTTTTCTACTGTGTATCCATTGATCAACTGTGGTAGCTATGGCTCTTTTTTAAGACTTTAACCTTAAAACTTTAATCCTTCAACCTTTATACTAGAGTTAGGTAGTTAACACACCACCATATTACAGTATTCTGTATTCAGTATTCTCAATCTGACTATATGCTTACTTTTGCCAGTGTGTTGTATATTTTCATATATTTCCATGTTACCAACCAGTGTCCTTTCATTTCAGCTTGAAGAACTCCTTTAGGGATTTCTTGCAGGCAGGTCTAGTGGTGATAAACTCCCTCAGCTGTTATTTGTTAGGGAAAGTCTTGTGTTTTTTTTTTCCGGTCCAGGTCTTTTATTTTCTTTATACCCATCATGCCATGAATTCACAGGGAATGGGCTACAACAGTTCAGGCTCCTTTCCATTGGTTCTCACAAAGTGTGCTTCTCTGGGTAGAGCAGGCTGGCGCTTCAGTTGAACCCAAGTAACTTTCTCTTTGGCTTCCTTCTTTTTCTGATCATTTTCCTTCAACCGTTTCAGGAAGCTATCTTGGCTCTTAGAGTGCTTAATATGCTTGATATGCTCATTAATTCTCTTGGCAAGAATCTTGTCCTTGTTTGTTTACAATGATGCCAACAGCATGCTGGGTTAACATTGTAGACTCTCCCAGTTTTGCTGTGGTAACATTTGTGGGGCATTCCTTTTTGAACAGCCCATTCCCTTGATATCTACAGTAACACCTTTCTTGTAGATTCGCATGTATGTGGCCAAAGGAACAACTCCATGTTTTCTAAAAGGCCTAGAGAACGTGTAGCAAGTGCCCCTTTGTGTTGGTCATTTTGGCGAATACTTTTTCATATAATTTCTGTGGCAAGGAGACCGAAGAATGCTTCAGATAACCCATCAAAGCCAAGTCACTGTTACAACGAATGCACACTTCACTTTAAATGGTGAGAAGAAAGCCTGAGGGACAGTGGGAGGGATAGGAGGCCCCGGGAGCCACGTGCGTAGGGAAAGT
>NW_006790475.1:662427-687975 GCF_000442215.2 Lipotes vexillifer | reverse complement strand
TTTGGTACGCAGGCCTCTCACTGTTGTGGCCTCTCCCGTTGCGGAGCACAGGCTCTGGACGTGCAGGCCCAGTGGCCATGGCTCATGGTCCCAGCCGCTCTGCAGCATGTGGGATCCTCCTGGACCGGGGCACGAACCCGTGCCCCCCACATCGGCAGGTGGACTCTCAACCACTGTGCCACCAGGGAAGTCCACGGGAAAGTCTTTTTCTTGCCTTCATTTCTGAAGGGCAACTTTGCGGGGTATAGTATTCTTGGTAGTTTCTTCCATTCAGCACTTCAAACATATCATCCCCTTTTCTCCTGGACTGCAAGGTCTCTGTTCAGAAATCCACTGATAGCCTTATGGGGGTTTCCTTCTATGATTTGTTTTTTCTCTTGCTTTTAAAATTCTCTTTGATTTTAGACAGTTTTATTATAATGGGTATTGGACAAGATCATCTTGGACTGAAATTTTAGGGTAACCTATGAGCTTCATGAACTTGGATGTCCAAATCTCTCCCCTGGTTTGACAGGTTCTCAGCCATTATTCCTTTACATAAGCTTTCTACTCCTTTCTTCCTCTCTTCTTCTCCTGGGATTCCAATAATGCCTACATTGTTTCTCTTAATGGTGTCATGAAAGTCCCAGCAGCTTTCTTCATTCCTTTTCGTTCTTTTTTGTTCCTCACATTGGATATTTTCAATTGATCTGCCTTCAAGCTCACTGATTCTTCTGTTTGGTCGTCTGCTGTTAAAGCTCTGTGTTGAATTCTTCAGTTCTGTCATTTCATTCTTCAGCTCCAAAATTTGTTTGGTTCTTTTTTTACATCTTCTATCTCTTCATTAAACTTCTCATTTTGGTCTTATGTTGTCTTCCTGATATCATTAAATTGTTTATCTGTGTTCTTTTGTAGCTAAGAGTCTTTGGAACAGTTATTAGGAATTCTTTGTTAGGAAATTCAGGATCTTTATTTCTCCGGGCGTGACTGGAGGTTCTTTGGGTGGAGTCATGTTTCCCTGATTCTTCAAGATTCCTACAGCTTTGCATGTCTGCACATTTGAAGAAGCAGTCACCTTTTCCAGACTTTACGGGTAAGGGAAGACTTTCACCTAGGGGTGGGGGTATGCTGGAGTGCGCTGTGGCCCTCGGTCAGTGGTGCAGGGCACCAAGAGCAGGCGCATACGGTGGCACCAGGTCCGGTGGCGCATAATGTCTTTTGGCTCAGGCTGCTAGGGTCTACATCATCAGCAACTGTGTGTTCCATGGTGAGTACTGCTGACGGTCCATAGTGGCCGCAAGGGGTACTGGGGTCCATAGTATCACTTGGGGTCAAGTGGCTAGACACCAGGATAGGCAGAGATGGTGGCCAGAGCCAATGATGTGCACACACTCAGCTCTGAGGGCCAACTGCAGGTGCCTATATAGTTTCAAGTGCCTATATAGTGCCTGCCAGTTGCAGGCACACAGACAGCGGTAGGGGCCAAGGCAAGCAGCAAGGGCTGGGACCAACTATAAGCTCACTAGCAGCTGTGGGATTCCTACCATGGCCCTGCGGTAGCTGCACACTTCCCAGTCCCACAAGCCATGCACAGTGTAATGGAGGCTGGTGACAGGGGTTGGGCCATGGGTGTGCAAGTGCATAGCTCAAGTGGCTGGCGGCAGGTCAATGCAGCAGTGCAGGCTAGTGACAGAAGACAGGGCCTGATCCAGACCAACATATAGCTGTGGAGGCTGGCAGCCAGAGTGCCCTCCTGTGGCTGCCAGGATACCCGCTCCCAACCTGCACATTGCAGTGGAGGCCTGCAGTGTGGAAAGGCACAGCTGGAGGCGCTAGCTGCAAGGAAGCACATTGTGGTGGGGTCAGCTGTGGAGACGTAGGCTGCTGTCTTGCACTCACATGGCCACAGAGGGCTGCTTGCTGCCCGTGCAGTTCCCAGGCTCCCCAAGTGCAGGGGAAGAGAGTGGGGAAACGGAGCAAGGAAGGACTCGGGCTTCTGGCATCAGTGAACGTGAATACCTACAGGGCAAAAGTTGCTGAAATATGCAGGGGTCCACGGTGGTGAAATCTGCTAAGTTTTTCTGCAGAGCAGGTCACTGAGAACCACACTCACTCCCACTGCATGGCTGCCACTGGTATCCCCTGCTTTTCTTCCTTGCTCCTAGCCATTTCAATACACTTCAGTTTTGCCAATCTGGTGGGAGCTTCAGTGTGGTGCTCTGAAAGTCTTGGGCAAACTGGTCACTTCCTCCATTCTTCCTTTCCTGGCCAGGGGAACTCTTCCTATCTGGGAAGTTCCGTCATGGCACTGAGCAATCCCAACATGGGGGAAGGGATAAAGCAGTCAAAATGAAGCTGTCTTCTTCTTTCTTTTTCTTGCAGTTATTCTCAGGTTTTTGGTTCCACCGTTATCACTAAATTTTCTCAGGTGGACTCTGGAGCTCTCCCAGAGCTGTTTTCATTAATGGATAGCTAACTGTTAATTATTGCGGGGAGATGGAGGCTGAGTTCTTCCTTCCCAGTCTGGATGCCTTTTAATGCATTTGCTTGACTGCTTTGTGTAGAACCTCCAGTACCATTAAGAATAGAAGTGGCAAAAATTGGACATCTCGTCTTATTCCTAATCTTAGGGGGAAAGCATCTAGTCTTTAACCAGTAAGTATGATGTTAGCTGGGGCTTTTCCATAGAGATCCTTTGCAAGATTAGGAAGTTACCTTCTATTCCTAGCATATTGATTGTTTTCATCATGAAGGGGTGTTGAATTTTATAAAATAATTGTTCTGTGTCTGTTGAGATGTAGTGTTCACCCTTTATTCTATTGATGTGGTGTATTACATTATTTTATTTTTGATGTTAAATACACCTTGCATTCCTAAGATAAATCCCACTTGGCCATGGTATATAACCCCTTTTATATATTGCTGGATTCAATTAGAGTATTTTGTGGATGATTTATCCATCTATATTCGTAAGAGAACTGGTTTGTCGTTTTCTTGCGCTGTGTTTGGCTTTCTTACCGGGGTAACATTGACTTCATAGAATGAGCTGAGAAGGAACCCCTCCTTTCCTATATTTTTGGAAGACTTTGTGAAGAATTGCTATTAATTCTTCTTTACATGCTTGGTAGAATTCACCAGTTTTACCTAAGCTTTTCCCTGATGTAGATTTTTTAATTTACTAATTCAATCTATTTACTTGTTATAGGTCTTTTCAGATTTTCTATTTCTTCTCAGAACAGTTTTGTTAGTTTGTGTCTTTCTAGGAATGTGTCCATTTCATCTACATTATCTAACTTGTTGGCATACAGTTGTTTATAATATTTGCCTATAATTCTTTTCATTTCTGTACAGTTGGTAGTAATATTCCTCTTTCATTTCTGATTTTAGTATTTTTAGTCTTCTCTCTTTTTTGCTTTGTCAGTCCAGCTAAAGTCTTATCAATTTGGATGATATTTTCAAGGGACTAACTGCTTTTATTGATTTTCTCTATCGTTTTTCTATTCTCTATTTCATTAATTTATGTGCTAATCTTTATTATTTCCTTCCTTCTATTTGAGTTTGTCCTCTTTTTCCAGTGTCTTAAGATGGAAGGTTGTTTATTTTGAGATCTTTCCTTTTTTTTTTCAATGTAGGCATTTACAAATATAAATTTCTCTCTGTGTACTGCTTTAGCTGAATCCTAAATGCTTTGGCATGCTGTTTCTTCAGTTTTATTCATCTCAAAGTATTTTCTAATTTCCCTTGTGATTTATTTTTTTAAATATTTATTTTTTGGCTGTGTCAGGTCTTAGTTGCAGCACGCGGGCTCTTTGTTGCGTTGCGTGGGCTTCTCTCTACTTCTGACACGGAGGCTTCTCACTAGTTGTGGTGCATGGGCTCCAGAGAATGCGGGCTCATTAGTTGCGGCACACGGGCTCCAGAGTGCACGGGCTCAGTAGTGGCCGCACACAGGCTCCCTAGTTGTGGCGCATGGACTCTTTAGTTGCAGCGTGTGGGCTTAGTTGCCCCACGGCACGTGGGATCTTAGTTCCCCAACCACGGATCAAACTGGTGTCCCCTGCATTGCAAGACCAATTCTTAACCACTGGACCACCAGGGAAGTCCCATGATTTCTTTTCAGATCCATTGATCATTTAGTGGTAAGTTATTTAATCTCCATATATTTGTGAATTTCACCAAGTTCACTGATTTTACTTTCTAATTTCATTCCACTGTGGTCAGAGAATGATTTCAACCCTTTCAACTTTATTGATGATTTTAACGGCCTACCACATGGTCTATCCTGAAGTATGTTCTACGTACACTTGGGAAGAAGATGACTTCTGCTGTTCTTGGGTGGAGTGTTCTAAAGATGTCTATTTTATCTACTGGGCTATAGTGTCATTCAAGTCTTCTATTTCCTTCATGATCATTTCCCTAGTTTTTCTATCCATTATTGAAAGGGGGGTACTGAAGGCTGTGACTATTATTGTTGAACTTTCTATTTCTCCATTCTGTCAGGTTTTCTTTTATATATTTTGGATCTCTGTTTTTAGGTACCTATTTGTTTATAATTGTTATGTCTTCCTAACGGACTGCCACTTTTGTCATTATAAAATGTCTCTCTTCATCTCTAGTAACTTTTGTTTTGTTTTAGTCTATTTTGTCTGATACATAGCCTCTCCAACTTTCTTATGGTTACTATTTGCATAATATATGTTTTCCCTTCCTTTTACATTTAATCTATTTGTATCTCTGAATCTAAAGTATGTCTGAATTAGAAAGAATATAGCTAGATCTTGTTTTTCATCCTGCCTGACAATCTTTGCCTTTTAATTGGGTTGTTTAATCCACTGACATTTAATGTTTTTATTGATATAGTTAGATTATGTTTGCCACCTTACTTTTTGTTTTCTATATTTCACGTCTTTTTCTTGTTCCCTATTTCTCACTGCTTTCTTCTGCATTAAGTGAATCTTTACAGTGTGGCATTTTAATTCCCTTAATGATTTTTTTCACTATACTTGTTTTATTTTCCTTGTGGTTTCTCTAAGGCTTATGAGAATACATTTCAAATTGATACTAACTTAACTACAGTGAGATACAATAATGTTACTCTTATATAGTTCTATTTCCTCTTCTTCCTTTGTGTGTGTGTGTGTGTGTGTGTGTGTATACACACACACACACACACACACACATATAGTGTTTATTAAATCTGTTTGCTTATGTGCATTTTATTGAAAATGAGGTTTAACATTAGTGGAATAAATTTATTTTCCTATGTATAAAGTGGCACTTTTTGCCCTTTGTCATTTTATCTATTGGGGTTTTCATATTATTTTGGTCAATTTAAGAAATTCTTTTTTTAATATATATACATTTAAAAAATTTATTTATTTATAGCTGTGTTGGTCTTTGTTGCTGTGTGCGGGCTTTCTCTAGTTGTGAGTGGGGGCTACTCTTCGTTGTGGTGCACGGGCTTCTCATTGCGGTGGCTTCTCTTGTTGCAAAGCATGGGCTCTAGGCACCCAGCCTTCAGGAGTTGTGGCTCATGGGCTCTGGAGTGCAGGCTCAGTAGTTGTGGCGCACAGGCTTAGTTACTCTGTGGCATGTGGGATCTTCCCAGACCAGGGCTCGAAACCGTGTCCCCTGCATTGTTAATGGGATGAGATTGCTAGAATTACACAGAAACATCCTTCTTATTTTATCTTTTAGTGTAGAAAATTAACCTTTTCATTTTTATTGCTTCCAATGTTTGAAACTTCTTAACCTTCTAAGATCTGAAACACATTAAACGTTTTCCTACACATGGACCATAAACTCTAGGTACATAGCTAAACTTTTTTTTCTCCTTTTTTACAGATAAAATCTCTATATGACTTACTCTGGTTTGTGCTGGGGATGTGGGTTTGTTCAATGAATATCAGAGACATAAACTATCTGTAGCTACATGCCACAGATACTCAGGTAGGTATTAGTGGAGATGCCAGTTAACACACTGGGTTCACTTCAGCTTTACATAGCATACTCTGCACTGCTGAGTGAGATAACACACCTCAACATATCAAATAATGTCATTACACAAATCAGGCACTGAATGTAATATCAACAAACGATTCAATGTTGTATTTGTTTCTATTTCACACTTGGATGGCCATCCTGTACATAATGCTTAATTCACTTAGATCACATTTTGATGGTGCTATGATTAGGATTTAAACTGATGTTCCTACAAATTGTTTACCAGTTTTCCAAAAACTATTTATTAAAAAAAAGAAAAGAAAAGAAACACTCTGTTTTAAACTGGAGATATGACAACTAAATGCAGATACTAGACTACATCTTGCACTAGAAGGAAAAATAATGGTATAAAGGATGGTGATATAAGGATAATGGTATAGAATAATGGTATAATGGCTCACTTAACAAAATTGGAATGGGGAAGGCAGATAAGAAAGATACATTTATTATAATAATGTTAAATTTATCAAAATTGATGATTATACTATTGTTATGGAAAGGATGTCTCTCGTCTTAGGAAATACAAGTCAAAGTGTTTAAGGGTAAAGGATCATGATATATGTAACTATTGTCACATGGATCAAAAAACAAATCCAAAAAACAAAACAAGCACCACATTCATAATAGAAAAGTGCTTCTCAAACAAAGGTGATTTGCCCCACAAGGGGACATTTGCTTATGTCCAGAGACATTTTGGGGAGAGGGAGCTACCAGTATCTGATGGGTGGAGGCCAGGGATGCTGCTAAACACCCTACAAAGCACAGGTCAGCCCCCCCAAAACAAAGAATTATCTGGCCCCAAATGGTGATAGTATCAAGGTTGAAAAACCCTGATACAGAGAAAGGAAATGATGGAGCAAGTGGGATAGAAAGTCAACAATCGATGTATCTGAGTGAGGTGTATATGGATGCTGTTTTAATTTTTCTTAACCTTGTAATGTTTCTGTAATTTGGAAATTAATTCCAAATAAAACATTTTTAAAAGCCTTTTTAAAAGTACTTTGTTGTGATGATTACTTTATCATACATTAAACCACTGCAGTGAAAAGTGGACCTATTTGGGAACTCTCTATTCTATTTCACTGATATTAGACATCTTTTTTCCCAGTGCCACATTCTTTTCATTTCTGTTTCTATGTAATTCTAGCAAACTCATCCCATTAACAAAAAAAGAACTTCTTTTAAATATACATATACATATGTACCTACATATCAATATCTTTACTTTTTCCAAATTAATTTGTTTTCTTATTTTTACAAAAACATCTTATTGGGATCCTGAGTTGAAAGCATTCTTTTAATCCAGAACGCCATCTCACACGGTTCTTTGGGAAACGTCTCCTGAAGACCTGGAGCAGTGAACACTTCTAGTGAGGAGTCTTTGAATTATCAAAGTCCTTAAGAATTGACAGTTCTTTGGAAATTAATGAAGCAAGGTATTTTAATATGTGTGCATTAAAAGTGCAAAGATCATATGGTTGGGTTGTTTATTTGTCTGATTATTTTTCAGGAAACGGTGAGTGAGGCTGGGCTCTGAGAAGCTGAAGTGGTGATTCCCCAATGAGAGCCCCACTCATGTAATCTAAGCTTTTCAGGGCCATCCAAAATGCAAAGTGATGTTAAGCCACACGTGATACTAGGCATATGTTTGGATTAGAACAATGTACTACAAACACATTTTCAAAGGTTCACACGTGGAAAACGCTTTTGTGCTTTTTAGGCCACAGAACCTTAAAGCGTAAGTGACGTCAAGGTACGCAATTAAATACATCTACCATAGACACACTTCTCTGCAAGGATCTGGAGCTCTGTCTGGAATACAGCAGAATACCAATATACCAATGAATTAGAAACCTGGATGCTATTTCGCTTCTATTCTATCTCTGTTTATTAATGATTTCTTCAAAGGTAAAATAATATAAATAGGTTCACAAGAGGATATGTGTTAATATATTTAATAAATGTCTCATAAAATCATTTTCATAGGTAAGCCAAGTGTAATAAAGTGAAAGACCTCATTTGTGGTGGCTGGCTGGCTGCTTTCGTGTCCCCAGTCCTCTCTCTCCCCTTTTGCCCCATATCCAGGTAACCTGAGAAGAAGGACAGCTCACACCCTCAGGCCCTTGGCACTAAAATTTCAAACCATGTAAGCCCCAGACTGAGCATGGGAACCTCCACCTGGCTCACTTCGTAACTGCAATAAAAACTCAAGGCCCCGCATTGCTCCTGTTCTACTCCAGATCAAACCAGAGCTATTCTCCTCGGGTGATACATTTGCTATTGACTGTTGTGAGTCGTGAATCCTTTTACACAACGCACTGGAGCCCATGTGTCATTTGTCCCAACCTCCATAATCTCCTGAGATAGGGGACTGCCCAGCATCCAGCAGGGGATGTTAGGGACCCAAATAAAACACCAACTGACTAGTTTTGCTTATTGATTTCTCAGAATCACTTGCCAAGGAGCTGGGAAGACTCCAGTCTCTAGGAAGTCTTCCAGAGCAAAGACCAGGAGAGTGATGACATCATGTTGGTATCCAGGAATAAGTAAGGATTTGAAATATACTGAAGCAAATGTCTAAGAAAGGGTTAATAATTCATACAACTAAATCTGAAGGGATAAAAATTAAACCATATGGAGTGCAATAATGAAGACATATCTTCAGTTACACTTCTACTTTTATTATTTTAACAGAAACATTTAAAATGAAAAGTTTTCTTATACCTAAACTACACATTAAAAACCAAAACACAGAATCCCAGCTCTCACCCAAATGGCACTCCAAGGGCGCCAAGAGGAGTCACCAGGACTGTGGGGACCGCCGTGTAAGCCAGGAAGTTTCCAATCTGGCCAACAGCCACTGTCAAGAGAATCACAAGGGTATCACTGCAATTACAAAAATCTCTTTGAGCATTCAACACAGAGCTGAATTTTGCAAGACTGTGCTCTGAAAGGGCTACTTCTTTTTCATTACTGGTGAGGAAGGAAATATGGGGCATCATTTGCATGATTAAGAGTCCTGAGGGCAGAGGAGAGCAGGCCCCATAGTATCACTGGCCCAATTAGTTTCAACCCTCTATGGAAATTCCCAGTCTAACCAGCAGTGACTGACAGTGGGTACAAGAGTATATTTCCACTTTCTTCTTAACACATCCCTGTTTTAAGATAGACCATGTAGAGCTTTCCATGTCCCTTCAAGTGGTCTGGGATCTATTCCAGTGACACGCTGCTGGCACATCAAGTGGAAACCCTACTGTCTGTACAGGGCTGTGCCTGGGGCTGCACTGAGATAGATAGATAGATAGATAGATGATAGATAGATAGGGCTTAAAAATGAGTTCTTCAATGAATCAACGTCTACTAGAAAATTTCTTGCCTAAAAGACAATGTGTGACAAAAAGACCTCAAGATATATCTGAAATATCTAACAGAATTTTTCTTTATATATGTAAAGGTCTGAACTCTAATTTTATTATTTTTATATTATAACACATGACCTCTGATCTGGTACTTAAGGCTGAGTGAAGAAACTCCTTTGTAAAACCAGTTGTGTGGGGCACAAGCTCACCAAATGCCCACAGCCCAACTACAGATGAAGAAGCAGGAGCTGCTTAATTTCTTCAGACCCAGGACAGTCTGACCTGGACAAAATTCAGGGCCAACAGCAGGCAGCAGGATCCTCCGCATTCACCCTCCACTGTCTCCCACCATCCCAGTCCTTATTCCAAAGAACAAGCTAAGCTCATCCCACCCCCTCCATCTAACCCTGACAGACAAACAACTGATCTTACAAAAGGAGACCAAGCTCTTTACCACAAAGAGTACTTACTTGCAATTGTTCCTGCCCACCACACAATGTCTGTTAAATAGGAGGTACCTGTAAAAGAGCGAGACAAAAACATCAGGGAAGTACGAACCAAGAGGTTTAGAAGCTACATACTTAAAAGAGGAATTTTTAAATAAAACTAAAATTGAAAAGAATAATGAATGCCATACTTTTATTCATCCTACAAAGAAAATTTAGTCTATAAAGAGCAGCATGAGAAACGATTAAAAGTGGCAGAATACTTTCTGCAATCAACACAAGCTGACCCAAGCAAATAAAATCTTTATAAATTGTACTTTATTTGGGAGGGGGGCTCAACACATCACGTAGAGACAAATATTCTTCGGAGTAACTTTTTATATGTTGATTTCAAATGAGATTTGACTTTCAAAGTCCAATTCTCTCATGCATTTACTGAAACCCATTTATATGATAATTTTTCTAGCACAGGGTTCTGTGACTTGCTACTTAAACAGGTTCATAATGTAGAACCTTTGTGACATGGCTCTTTCTGCAACCATGTGAAAATGGTTGAAAGCAGACCCTTACACTCAACTCAATGATTGGACATTGTACACAGTGGTTTCCCTTTTACTCTCTTGGATTACCCTCTATGCCCCAATGCATGCCAGGGCAGGCAGAGATGGGAGCAGGTCTCCTCATCACATCCATCTCTCCTTTTGTCTTTCAGGTATGTCAAAATGCTCCTAGTCTAACAGGATTTTTTCACTTCAGACTAAAACACCTAATCTATTTGGATGTTTTAATTCGCAGTAATTTGGTATAATGAACATAGGAAGCCAGGCTGCTTCTCTGAGGAGCAGAGCTACAGGTATTTAAAAAGTACTTTTAAGAAAATGAGACCAATAAGTAATGACAGAGTGGAAGGAACGGTCTAGTTCAAACAGTACCATTTGGTAACATCACAGTAAAAACGGATTCAGGCAAGAACCATCAATGGAAACTAAAGTAAGTGAATGAAAGTTTGTTGAGGGACAGGATTGCCACGTAATCTCCATGAATCACCTCCACCAGCTTTTTTATTAAACACAAAGAGAAAAAGTTATCTTTATAGTACTCTAAGACCCTGACGGACATCACCTTAACTAAGTGGTCAAAGTTGACACCATCAGCAGTGGGACAAACCAAATCCTGTGCCTCCTGAGGGCGCATTGAGAAAGGCACAACATCACATCAGCAGTACTCCTGCCAGACTGCATCACCTGAATCTAATCATGAAGAAATTGTGAAATGGTCCACAGGCCCACAGCGTACAGCTGGCCTGTACGCTTCAAAATCGGCAAGGTCATGAAAGATAAAGGCTAAGGTACTGTTGCAAATGACAGGAAGCTAAAGAGATGTGACTAAACACATGATGTTAGATGGGCAAAAAGGTTGCTATAAAGGACAGCATTGGGGCAACTGGCAAAACTTCAACATGGATTGTTGTAGATAATTGAGTAACAAAACCCCTTCACTTTCTGCATGAGAATGCGACTATAAAGCTAACAGCCATGTGGCCAGGGGACAGCACTTAACGTAAAAATGACCTCTGATGGGCAAATGGCATCTGACTGGAGGTTGGGCTCCCCTAGTGCAATACCTCTGAGAATAGGAACAGCTCTTTCAGGGCCTGGGAGGCCTGCCTCTATGACTTTATACTGGAGGGCATGAGGCTTGTAAAGCTGGGCAGCTGTGGCACCGTCTGCTGCAGTTCTGCCTCTGGGCCCCTAAACTATGCTCTGCCTCTGCTACCAGGCTCCAACAGAGAGGGCCTGACACTGGCTGTGGCTCCTGTCCCATGTCCTTCTGAGTGTGTCTGATACAAATGTGGCCCATGATGGCCTACATATCAGAAAGTAGAGCTGAGCTGAAGAATGCCCTGCAGTGAACACTGCAGAACAATGATCAAATATTAGTATAGAATCCTTGTTCAATTTCCCAAATGTGCTAAATCACACTGTGGCTATTTTAGAGCATGTCTTTTACTTACATGTGGAATCTGAAAAAAAAAATAAAGACACAGAATTGTCAAAGCAATCCTGAAGAAAAAGAACTAAGCTGGAGGCATAATCCTCCCAGACTTCAGACAATACTATAAAGCTACAGTAATTAAGACAGCATGGTACTGGCACAAAAACAGACAGATCAATGGAACAGGATAGACAGCCCAGAAATAAACCTATATACCTATGGTCAATTAATCTTCAACAAAGGAGGCAAGAATATATAATGGAGAAGACATTCTCTTCAGCAAGTGGTGTTGGGAAAGCTGAACAGTGTCACGTAAATCAATGAAATTAAAACACTTCCTCAAAAAAAAAAAACAAACACTCCCTCACACCATGTTCAAACATAAACTCAAAATGGCATAAAGACCTAAATATAAGACATGACACCATAAAACTCCTAGAAGAGAACATAGGCAAAACATTCTCTGACATAAATCGTAGCAATATTTTCTTAGATCAGACCCCCAAGGCAAAAGAAATAAAAGCAAAAATAAACAAATGGTACCTAATCAAACTTAAAAACTTTTGCACAGCAAAGTAAACCATCAAAGAAACAAAAAGACAACCTACGGAATGGGAGAAAATATTTGCAAACGACACAACCAACAAGGGCTTAATTTCCAAAATATACAAACAACTTATGCAACTCAATATCAAAAAAACAAACAACCCAATCAAAAAATGTGCAGAAGATCTAAATAGACATTTCTCCAAAGAAGACATAAAGGTGGCCAACAGACACATGAAAAGATTCTCAACATTGCTAATTACTAGAGAAATGCAAACCAAAACCACAATGAGGTATCGCCTCACACCGGTCAGAATGGCTATCATCAAAAAGTATACAAATAATAAATACTGGAGAGGGTGTGGGGAAAAGGAAACTCTCCTACACTGTTGGTAGGGATATAAATTGGTGCAGCCACTATGGAAAACAGTATGGAGGTTCCTTAAAGAGCTAAAAATAGAGCTATCATATGATCCAGCAATCCCACTCTTGGTTATATATTGGGAAAAGATGAAAACTCTAATCTGAAAAGATACATGCAGCCTGATGTTCACAGCAGCATGATTTACAATAACCAAGACACAGAAGGAACCTAAGTGTCTATCAACAGATGAACAGATAAATAAGATATGGGGTGTGTGCGTGTGTGTGTATACACACACACACGCACACACACACAATGGAACATTACTCAGCCATTAAAAAGAATGAAATATTGCCATTTGTAGCAATGTGCATAGACCTAGAGAATATCATACTAAGTGAAGTTAAGTCAAAGACAAACATTATATGATATCACTTACATGTGGACTCTAAAAATAATGCAAATGAATCTATATACAAAACAGAAACAGACTCACAGACACAGAAAACAAAATTATGGTTACCAAAGGGGAAAGGGAGGGGCAGATAAATAAGAAGTATGGGGTTAACAGATGCACATTACTATATATAAAATAGAAAAGCAACAAGAATTTACTGTATAACACAGAGAACAATATTCAATATCTTGTAATAACCTATAATGGAAAATAATCTGAAAAAATACATATAAATAACTGAATCACTTTGCTGAACACCTGAAACTAATATTGCAAATCAACTATATTTCAATTAAAAAAATTTTCAACAAAACCAAATTTATAGATACAAAGAACAGATCAGTGGTCTTTGTTTAATTATTGTTATATATGTTACATTTTTTATGTTACAAACCCAACAATATATTGTTGTAACTTATAATAAAGGTAATGTAAACTTTGTTATTTTATATCCTAAAGAAGCTTAGAAAACAAAGGAAATCAAGTATAGACTTACAGTAGACCTTTTCATTGTTATAAAATGTCCTTCTTGGGCTTCCCTGGTGGCGCAGTGGTTGAGAATCTGCCTGCCAATGCAGGGGACATGGGTTCGAGCCCTGGTCCAGGAAGATCCCACATGCTGCGGAGCAACTAAGCCCGTGTGCCACAACTACTGAGCTTGCGCTGTGGAGCCCACGAGCCACAACCACTGAAGCCCGCGTGCCTAGAGCCTGTGTTCCACAACAAGAGAAGCCACAGCAATGAGAAGCCCATGCACCGCAACGAGGAGTGGTGCCCGCTCTCCACAACTAAAGAAAGCCCGCGCGCAGCAAAGAAGACACAATGCAGCCAAAAAAAAAATGTCCTCCTTTGGCTACAGTAACAATTTTTGCCTTAAAGTCTGTTCTGTTTCATACTAGCATGGCCACTCCTGCTCTCTTTTGTGTATTCGTAAATATTCTTGCTTATTATTTAAAATAGCTGTGAACACATTTCATTCTAGATCTTGAAGCTTGTTTTTATAGCAGATGCACACAATAATTTACTCAACAGCTTTTCAAAATTCTATATATAGTATTCAAAAGATTTTAGGGACTCTGAGATGAAGGAATCAGTCACAGTCTTTTCTGTTGGGGGTCTATGCTGGGGGCAGGGAAAGGCCCATTCCTTTTACTGTGATGAATAGTTTTGTCGTGAGTGCTTACGAAGTCATGGGATCACTGTTACAGCAGCAGCTAGAATGTGGGCAACACTCGGGCAGTGAAAGCTTGTCCAAGGATGCCAGCACAATGGGACCCACTGAGGCTCTCCTCTTTCACTGCTATAGTTTTCCCCACACCATTAACTACCACACAGCACGTGCTTTTGATAGTCTGAAATGGACTCTGTCATTAAATGGGGAAGAACCTGGGATACCTCGTACCCAGGGCTACAGAAATAACAAGCCTTTGGTCTCCCTTTAGTCAAAGGGTACAGGTTAGTTCCAAGTGTTTAGGGTCCTCCCACTCACACTCCCCAGGAGGAGCTTGTGTTTGCTGAAATCCAAAGGTATTGCGATCACCCTCACCTTTTAAGCCAATATTAGGCAAAATTTTTCTGCTTCCATGGACATTAAGTAAGTTAAGATTTTCTGTCGGGATACTTGCCCCACACCCCTAACTGTAGATCAAAGGGATACTGCTTCCCATGGCCCCCAAGGGCTCCAGCTCAGCAATATCCCCAGTGCCCACGGAAGTAGCCCATGGCTCTTCTTGCCCATCCACCTGTGCCTAGCATCCTCACTGAGCTGGCTGCCCCAGGTTCCATCCTTCTGCAGCCAGGAATTCCTAGGAACCTGCATTCCATGTTAGCCATTGGCCCTGTCACAGATACTATTTTCTTATGTCCTAAAATGACTTGGTTTCTTCACAGTTTCACCTTCACAATTGTCCCTAAAAATCCTAAAGTTACTCACCTGACACCCTCAGGAGGCACCTGTTCAAGCCTATGGCCATGCTCATCCTCTTCCCAGCTGATGCCTGGGACTTTTCAAGTTCTCTGGCCTTAGCAAGAACAAGGAACCTCAGAATTGTAGAACACTGGTTTTCTGTTTGTTTATTTGACTATACTCATGCCTCCTCCCCTCCACTCCTAGGTGTGGGTTGCAAAGGTAGCAGCACCTAAAGTCTAGAATTTTTTCCCCCCTCATACTGGAAACCTTGGATGAGAGTTGAACGGTTGTTTATAACAGCTGAACTACAAGACAAAGAAGTGTTGTGCAAATACAAAAGAGACTTGTCAGGATGATAATATCAATTGGCATTGATGTTGTCCAACCATGGACTCGTGGCTTTGAAAACCTTCCATTTAGGTTTAAATGTGTATCAGAAATGTCCTTAAAATATGACTTTCTAGCACAAAAACACAGGCAAACTGCTTCCACTCGCGTGTGCTCTGGAGAGCAACAACAGAGTTGCTCCTATCAGCAAAGCAGGAGTGGATCACTAAGTCCTTTACGAATTAATTAATGCCTTAACTTTAAAAAATGTGTAAAAAGATGCTACATAGTTTTTACAGAGTTCTTAAAAAAGGACTATCAAGAAAATTTCTTTCCTGACACCTACACAGCTAGATGAGGGCATTAATTAGACTCAGTTTGAGCACTTGGTATTCACCAATTTATGAATGGATTTAGTACTTGAAGTTCTTTTGTATGTTGGTTATTAGATATGCAGAACTTATTTTCCTAAAGAAATAGTTGGGCAATCTTGAAAAAGAAGAACAAAACTGTATGACTTATACTATCTGATTTTAAGATTATAAAACTACATAATCAATACAGACTGGCGTAAGGATAGACATATACAATAAAACAGAACAGAGTTCAGAAATAGACTCACACACGTACAGTCAGATCATGGACTAAAGCAACAGTATAATTCAGTAGGGAAATTTCCTCAACAAGTGATGCTGAACCAAATGGATACCAGTAGGGAAAATACTGAACCTTGATTCATACCTCACTCATATACAAAAATTAACTCGAGATAGCTTACAGACCTAAAGGTAAAAGCTAAAGCTATAAAACTCCTAGAGGAAAACACAGGAGAATGCCATTGTGACCTGAGGAGAAACAAAGATTTTTTTTGGCAGAAATCAGAAAGTACTAACCACATAGAAGGAAAAAAATGATAAGTTAGACTTCATCAAAATTAAAAATTTCTGCTCTTCAAGAGGAAACATTAAGAAAATGAAAAGACAAGTCTCAGAGAAAATATTTGCAATTCCTAAATCTGCCAAAGGACTTGTATCCAGATTACACATACATGTTATATATAATGCACACTATTAATAATAAAAAGATACAATCCAGTAAAATACAGGCAAAAGTCTTGAAAAGACACTTCAAAAAGAGTGTATACAAATGGCCAATAAACTCAACAAAAGATGCTCAATATCATTAGGTATCAGGGGAATGTAAATTAAAATCACAATGAGATACCACTGTACACTCACCAGAATGGCTAAAATTAAACAGATCACAACACCAAATGTTGGAGAGAATGTGGAACACCTAGAACTCTCATTCATTGCTGATGGGAGGGTAAAATGGTACAACTGTAGTTAGAAAGTGTTCAGCAGTTTCTTAAAATTTAATTATGTACCTACTCCATGATCCAGCACTGCATGATCCAGCAATGCTCCAAGGTATTTACCCCAAAGATAAGAAGACTTTAAGTCAAAAAAGAATTATGTAAGAATTGTCATTGCAGCTTTCCTCAAACAGCAAAAATTTGGAAACCACCAAATTTTCAGAATAGATAAGCAAATTGTGGTATATTCAAACAATGGAATACTACTTAGCAATATAAGTACGACTGATACACATATCACGATGAATATTCAAACCATGATGAAAGAAAGAAAGAAGAGTAGACATAAGAGAATACATACTGTATGATTCCATTTATATGAAGTTCAAGAACAGGCAAAACTAATTCAATCTATGCAGATGGATACTAGGAGAGCAGACCCTCTGGTGTAGGGAGGACAGAATGATAAAGAACACGAGAGAACTTTCTAGGATGACAGCAATAATTAATTTCTTCACCGAGGTGTTGGTTACACAGGTATATTTATTTGTCAAAACTCACCAAACTGGGACTTTCCCCGTGGTTCAGTGGTAAAGAATCTGCCTCCCAAGGCCACGGACGCGGGTTCAATCCCTGGTCAGGGAACTAAGATCCCACATGCTGCAGGGCAACTAAGCCCTCACGCCACAGCTACTGAGCCAGCACACCTCAACTGGAGAGCCTGTGTGATGCAAACTACAGAGCCCACGTGCTCTGGAGCGTGTGTGCCATAACTAGAGAGAGAAAACCCTCACGCCACAACTAAAGAGAAGCCCACACACCGCAACGAAGATCTGGCGTGCGGCAACTAAGACCCAACGCAGCCAAAAATAAAATAAATAAATAAAAAAGAATAAATATTTTTAAAAAATCATTATTGTAAAAAAAAAAACACCTCACCAAACTAATCCTTAAGATCTACGCAGCTGACTATATGCAATTATACTCCAATATTTAAAAAGAAAAAATAGTTTATAAACAATAGCTAAACTTCTAGGTTAGCCCACGCAATGCTGACCATAATGCAATAACCACTGTGACAGTTTCTCACAGTTTCTGTGGGAAATGACATTCGATGTTTCACAGGGAATAAGTCCAGTATATATTAACACATACTCCCTCCAGGGAAGCTCTCTATCAAATGTTTACCGGAAGCATCACGTTCCTTGGTGAATACAAAGACTTATAAAGACACCCAAGGCGTGGTGTCTGCCCTTGAAAAGTGTTCTCTTCCTCCTCACCTTTACTGCAGCATTTTCCTTCTCCCCCTCTCTGAAACCAGGGCTGCCCCCACTCACCCTGAGTACAGAGAAGCCAAAGTGGCCAATTCCCATTTCCACGACAGGTAGATGTCAGGCATTTATACCTGTACTGTCAGGCTCTGTTGATGTGAACAGAACAATCTAAGAAAATGAGCTCTCTCAGTCATGACTCCTATACACACACGTACTATACTATATACACACATACACACAGTTTATTGAAACATCACCACTTTTAAAACTGTATTTTGGGGCTTCCCTGGTGGCGCAGTGGTTGAGAATCTGCCTGTCAACGCAAGGGACACGGGGTGGAGCCCTGGTCTGGGAGGATCCCACATGCTGCGGAGCAACTGGGCCCGTGAGCCACAATTACTGAGCCTGCACGTCTGGAGCCTGTGCTCCGCAACAAGAGAGGCCGCGATAGTGAGAGGCCCGTGCACCGCGATGAAGAGCGGCCCCCGCTTGCCACAACTAGAGAAAGCCCTGGCACAGAAACGAAGACCCAACACAGCCATAAATAAATAAATAAACAAAACAAAAAAACCCTTGATATTAAAAAAAAAAAACAAAAAAAACAAAAAAAAAGCACTCTATTTTGAGGGAGCTATCCAAACATTCATATGCAAAGATATTCAATATAACATATTATACTAGCAAAGAAACTGGAAACACTCATGTCCTACAAAAGGAGAATGGTAACATTCATGCAGCCACTGAATATCTTTTCAAAGGATATTTAACAGCATGGGGATGACAGACTTGAGAGCAACCACAGGACATAAACTGGCACACAGTTTTCAAAGTACATGATGAAGAGGTGTACCACCAATAGCAATGTATGGATCAAAACTGGATCTTGGTTCTAAAAGATAAACTGGGAAAAACTGATGAGATAATCACAGAAATTTGAACACCGACCAGGTATGTGAGAATATTAAAGAGTTATTGTTAATTTTTAGGTGCAATAAAGGTATTACAGTTATGTTTAACAAGGAGACACTCACTGAAATACATAGATGAGATGGTATTCTGCCTGGAATTTGTCTCAAAAATTCCACTGGGGTGGGGGCAGAGGAGTGGCACTGGGGTATAAATGAAATGAGATTGGCTCAGACTAATGATTGTTGAAGCTGGGGGATAGGTATATGGGGGTCTATTACACTATTTTCTCTATGTATATGTTTGACATTTTTCATAGTAAAAAGGTTTTTTTCAAGATTTTAAAGATATATATAATTTTTTGGAATGTCTGATAGGTGGTGTTTATTTTATTATTCTCTATACCCTACATATGTGTTATATATTTTTTGCACACAGGATTTATTCATTAAAATTCAATTTTGAAATATAGTATTGAATGTGACTAGGAAGAAATACACCCTAATTGTAACAGTGGTTACCTGAAGGTGAGGAGATGAATGCTTTTTATTTTCCTATTCGTAATTGTATGTACTTTCTAGATTTTAAACAATGACCATATTTCTATAACCAAGAAGAAGATGCTCTTTTAAAAGCATGACTGTGCCCAGGTTCTGGGAATTCATGGTATACTCTGCTGAGTAATCATATCATACCAAAGAGCTCTGACTGGGCATGAACATGCAAGGTAAACCCTCTGCCTGCCCACCCTCCCTGGCTGATCTAGGCAATATCTAAAAGGGGTCAGTTTACCATCACAGGTTCCTGGCCCGGAAACATTAGGGAGTGTGGGGTTAGGGAGTGTGGGATTGAACATATTCTTCTTGAAAAGTGGTCTTTTTTAGCCGCTCATGGCTACATTTTTTTTTTAAAAAAAGGACTGGGTGGTTACTCACTGAGGACTTAAAGGGCTGGAAATATAAATTACATTATATTTTATACTATTTATGTATAAATATTTTTGAAGAAAAAATATACTCTGTCCAAGAGAAATTCATTAACACCAAAGGTATTTCATGTAGGAATTTATATTAGTGATCTATTCCCACATTTGTCACATGAAAATGATAAGATAGGGAGGGTGCGAGGGAGGGAGACGCAAGAGGGAAGAGATATGGCAACATATGTATATGTATAACTGATTCACTTTGTTATAAAGCAGAAACTAACACACCATTGTAAAGCAATTATAATCCAATAAAGATGTAAAAAAAAAAAGAAAATGATATTTGCCTTAGTTTCGGGGTATTATTTATACTTAATGTTTGGGGTATTATTATTCTTATTTATAATAAAACAGTATCCGAGTACCAGCTTTTTCCACCTAGACCGTGAAGCCCCTCATCAGAAAAGTCTTATCTCTAGGTGAATTTATGTATCTTCCCCCTCACCTTTCTCTGCTGGGGAGCAGCAGAGAAAAACCACCTTCAAAGTCAGCCCAAGCTGGGTTCAAATCCTGGTGCCACCAGTCCTGTATCGGGTGCATGCCTCAACTTCCTCTCCTGTATCACACCTCCTGGGATCCATGTCCCTGTGCCATCCCCTCCCGCAGTTGACCTGGGTTGGCCCTGAGTACACCAACAGAATGTGGCAGAAGTGGTATTGCCAGACCTCCAAGGCTAGGGCACAGGGATCCATTCGGCGCTCACCTTAGTCTTTGGAAGGTTTGGTCTAGGGGAAGCTATCCACCATGTAAGAAGACTGACTTCCCTGAGACCACTATGGTGTAAGGAAGCCCACGGTAGCCACGTGTGAAGAGAGTATATGGAGGGATGAAAAGAGGTGGTGGGGGGAGGCAGCTCAGGAACCATCTTGCTGTCTCAGCTATCCCAGACAAGTGATGAAGTCATCTCAGATGACTCTAGCCCCAGCCACCATCTGACCGCAACCCACTGGAGACCCCAAGGAAGCAGGGCCCATCTGAATCCAGTCAGCCCATGGAACATGACAGATGCATGAGTCAGGGACATCATAAATCTTCTGTAAGTAGCAGCCTTCTTTATCTTCTCTTCTCATGGAAATACTATCAAGTAAACCAGATATGTACAGGCTGTGGAGCCATTCAAATGCTCTTAACACTCGCCCTATTCTCACCATGTTCCTTATCAACGATCTCCCCTTGGAGCTAGATAGATATCAGGGTTACAGATTTTCAGATCTAGCAGTAACTCTGGATTCTGTTACTTAGTAGAGGCCACAGGTAAATGAGGTCAGCTCTGAATAATTTGAAGAAAGCTCAGAAATAAAATACGAGGTTTGGTTTTACCCTCTTTACTCCAGGGTTACTCATGGCCAATTAGATAGCATTACTGAGTGTCCACCACATGCCTCCCAGTGGACAGGACATGTGCCCTGCCTTGAAAAGCCAGGATCCAGGGGGAGCACAGACAAGTGAACAAGCCATCATACCACAGGTTTCAGGGGCAGGAAGGGGCTGAAGACAGGCACCAAGAAGACACACGGCAGGAGAGGAAGCTGACCCCATCTGTCAGGGTCTAGAGGGTTTACAGAAGCTGGAGAAACCAGAGTCAAAGGGCTGCAGGGGTGAAGATAACATGTGTGTGTCTCAGCTCTGGGTTTGGGGGTACATGCACCTAGGTGTGTGCCTGGGAATGGCAAGAGAGGCAAGGAGAAAACATGTACATTCCATGATCAGAGAGCACATGCCCTTCAAAATCAGTACAGAAGGCTTGAGACTAGCAGGTGGTATGCTTGGATCCCAGTTTCCACTCTCACAAGACAACTCACTCACCTTCCGAGCATCTTAACAGTGTGACTACACCACTAGGCTGTACTCCTCTCAGGAAGGAGACTATGAAATCTGAAAAGGATTTTTTTTATGGTGTTAAAATATATATCATAATATTTAGCATTTTAACCATTTTTAAGTGTACAGTTCCATGGCATTAAGTACATTCACCTTGTTGTGCAATCATCACCACCATCCATCTCCAGAACTAACCTATCCTCTAAACAGACACTCTGTGCCCATTAAACACTAACTTCCCATCCCCCCTCCTCACAGCCCCCTGCAACACCATTCTACTTTCTGTCTCTGGGAATTTGACTATTCTAGGTACCTCATATGAGTGGAATCATACAAGGTTTGTCCTTCTGTGACTGGCTTATTTCATTTAGCATAATGTCCTCAAGGCTCATCCATGTTGTAGCATGTGTCAGAATTTCCTTCCTTTTTAAGACTAAGTAATATTCCTTTGAACGTATATACCACAATTTGCTCCACATTTTCTCTATTGTGAATAATGCTGCAATGAACATGGGTGTGCCAATATCTGTTCAAGTCCCTGCTTTCATTTCTTCTGGATATACATACTCAGAAGTGGAATTGCTGGGTCATATGGTAATTCTACATTTAATTTTTTTGAAGAACCTCCCTACTGTTTTTCATAGCAGCTGCACCATTTTACATTCCCACCAACAGTGCACAAGGGTTCCAATTTCTCAACATCCTCACCAATGCTTGTTATTTTCTGTTTTGTTTTTTTTTAAACAATAGCCATCCTAATGTGTGTTAGGTGGTATCTCCCAGTTTTGATGAAAGGGATTTTAAAAAGATCGTGGTTCTTCCTGGCCTAGGACATTCTACATAGAGTCACTCATCTATGCAATTCTATGACTTTCCTGAGGCTGCCTCCACAATGTCTGTCTGAGGGCAGGACATCATCCCCCCCCAGTTAAGAGGCTCCCAGGCCATCCTCACCTATCCACCAGCACAGAATTCTAATGTTGCAACTGCCTTTCAACAAATTATCTTCAGACTTGATGGTCACCTTGTTTCTATCTTCTAAGCTCTGCTTCAAGTGGGCTCTAACAAGAAACATACTATCAATGACCTGTGGCCCCAGGTGTCCCCTGCCCTCTTCCCATCTTCAGGGTCTTTCAAAGCCACACCAGGAGTGAGGCAGTTCACCTTGAGCCTGTGTTGTGGGTGGTGCTCCTAGCCTATCCATTCCATTCCATGAATGATATTCCATTCATTGGGACGGTCCTTTCAAGAGTGAGTGAAAGCTGGTAACAGAGAAAGCTGCACCCCAACTCCTCCCCCACAAAGGAAGGGCTGTGACCAGAACTTGGCTCTCCTGAAGCTGAGACTTGAAAGAAATGCTGGTGCACGGCAGTGCAATAAAGCTGAAACTTTCAGTGAGACAGCTTTTTACAGTGTAAGACCATCAGGTCTCCCTTAGCACAAGAACTTGACTCCCCAGTTTTTAGCCACCCCCTCTTTCCTCCCATCTCCCCCATTTCAGTCATTTCACAACGGTCAACTATGCTGCTTATTAGCAGAGGTAGAAAAAGGTTTCAGGGGGAGTGGATGCTAAAACTATGCATCCTCAATACCTACAACAGTGCCTGGCACATAATATGAGTTTCGTGAATATCTGTTGAACAAATC
Source organism: Lipotes vexillifer (assembly GCF_000442215.2). NCBI lineage: Eukaryota > Metazoa > Chordata > Mammalia > Artiodactyla > Lipotidae > Lipotes > Lipotes vexillifer. The sequence goes on along the minus strand of NW_006790475.1, from coordinate 664,642 downwards.
AAAATTAAATTTATCAAAACAAGACTATATGTCTGTCTTCCACCATTATGAGCAAGCCAGGTAGCTTGAATTAGAAGTGGTGGGTAGTAACTGGAGAAGTATGAAATCAGCAAATATCACATTTTCACTCATTTATTTAAGGGCATAGTATGCAGGTATAAATAAAAGCATGAATAATGTTTTTTTTTCAGGTTGCTGTGTTTTTTATTTTCTTAGTCACTAATTCCCTTGAACACATAAGCTGAGCTGAAATAACATATTTAATTTTACTCAATAATTATTGTTTTCTGTTAACTGAAGTCTATATTCAGGTTTCCTTAGATTTTACCTAATGTCTTATGGCCATGTGTCCTCAGGCTCCTCCTGGCTACGACAATGTCAGACTTTACCACCCTGACAGGAGGACTGGTCAGGTATTTTGCAGGCTGTTCCTGAATTCAGGTTTGTGTGATGTTTTTCTCATGGTTAGACTGGGGTCATGGGTTTTGGAGATCATGTACCTATCCTATCAAGGGCACATGTGTTGTTTATTTTTGAATCATGAAGAACATGTCACCCACCCCTGGAGCCCCTCAAACTGACAGGTGCTCCCTGAAAAGTGCGCTACTGCCAGATGTCCATTTGTTACCTTAGAGATACATCTGCATCCTAGGGAAACCACGCTTGGTTTTATTTAGATTTTATGTACAGACTGCAGTGTTTTCACTTCGAAGTTGAATTCTTTAACAAATATCTATGATTTTATATTTTCGCTCAATATTGTAGGCCTCTTTATCTCTTTCCTCAGTTCACTCCTGGCTGATCATCCAGGGCACTCAAGAGAGTTTCACTTTCATTAGAGAATCTGAACTATTAAATAAGTTTACTTATTCTTAAACCCATGACCTGGCGGTTTCCTCCTTCCCAGAGAGCTCCTAACACTATTCCTTTTTTTTTTTTTTTTTGCGGTACGCAGGACTCTCACTGTTGTGGCCTCTCGCGTTGCGGAGCACAGGCCCCGGACGCGCAGGCTCAGCGGCCATGGCTCACTGGCCCAGCCGCTCCGCGGCATGTGGCATCTTCCCGGACCGGGGCACAAACCCGCGCCCCCTGCGTCGGCAGGCGGACTCTCAACCACTGCGCCCCCAGGGAAGCCCTAACACTATTCTTGTAGAACAACCACAAGACTCTCTCAGTCCTTCTGGACACGTTCAGTTTCAGTTTCAAAACATGCTACATCTTGCGTTCAGTAAACTGTCTCAGGCCTCTCTTATTACAAAGGAACACTGGCAAAGAACTCTGCTACATCTTAACACTTTCCACATTGATAAGCAGTGGTGTTTGGTGGCTTATCCACCCAGGGAATAATACTCAGTTGGCCCAGTTTTGGTGGTTTTAATCTTCCTTGAGTGTTCTTCACACTGAAGATCACTTGTAGTCAGATGGGTCAAATCTAAACCAGAGATGGTTCAATCAAGGACCCCAGGAACAGAAGCCACAGGAAAGGTCAGAAGTCTCGCTCGACCCTGAGAGCGAGCGCCTCCTTGGCCCGCAGGTCCCACCCCGGCCTGCCTAGCACACAGCTCTTACTTCTGCACTGGTGTGGCCAATGCAGGGGGAGAAGTCAGCAGGTCCTGCCCTCTAAGTGCACCCCAGGCCGGAGTCACAGCAAAGGCGGGAGGCCCATCGCTCCTTCTGAGCAGGCACTGGGCTCCGACCATTCGGGGGATACTGCAAACAGGAAGCTTTCCCTAGCAGCCGGTGGGTGCGGGTGACAGGGACGCCTGGGCGCCAACCAGAGGGCTGGTCGGTGGGAAGCACGGCTGCAAAGCGATTGGGTCTCGGAGGGAGGAAAGAAGTCTGCGGGAGAAACCTTATAAAACTGAAGAAGGCTTCGCCAGCGCTGGGAAGGGAGAAAGACCGTGGCGGCGACACAACTACCACCACTCAGGGCGCACCGGCTAATACCCAGGCCGCCTCCGGAGCTGCTGGAGGTCTAGGTTCGGCCGCGGTGGCAGCGCTTCCGGCGCACAGAACCGCGTCCGCGCCTGCGCTGCGGGTGGTCTGGGTGCCTCGCGCCCGCGCAGCTGGCCCTCCAAGGTGCCCCGCCCCGTCTCCGGACCCCACTCCGGCGACGACCGGACCCCCCCCCCCCCCCCCCCCCCCCCCCCCCCCCCCCCCCCCCCCCCCCCCCCCCCCCCCCCCCCCCCCCCCCCCCCCCCCCCCCCCCCGCCCC
>NW_006790475.1:633803-662210 GCF_000442215.2 Lipotes vexillifer | reverse complement strand
TCCCCGGCCGCCGCCGCTGCAGCCGCTGCAGTCCCCATTCCGCCGGCGCCCGCCCTCCGCGCCTGCGCGCTCGCCCGCCGGGCCTGGAGGCGGGGGCCGGCTCCGCGGCCCAGAGCCACTGGGGTGCGGGGGACTGGGGTTCTGCAGGGGCGGGGTGGAGCCCGGGCTCCGGGAGGGGGTGAGAGGGGGGAGGAGGGGGAGGAGCGCGTCAGGAGAGGCGGCGGCGGCGAGGAGTGGGGTGAGGTGGCAGGTGGGTGGGCGCAGAGGCCGAGCTTCAGACTTGGCCGTGCAAATACAGGGCCCCCAGTTAAGTTTGCCTCTCAGGTAAACAGATGGGTTTTGGTGGGTGTCCCATGCGGTATTTAGGACTGGAAGAGCGCCAGCAAGACGCAGCGTTCGCTGGATTCACGGTCCCTCACAAAGCTGTTCGGGGGACCGCAGAGAGCCGACCCTGGGGCCTGAAACCAAGACACGTCAACTGTGGAAACTCGAATGGGACCGCTGAAGGAAGGGGAGTCATCTGTCTCCGCACCGGGGCAGTGAGCTCGTGATCTCACCGTCCAATTTACTGATTTATTTTTAATAAAATATACCGAAATTACAGAAAACATGGGACAATATTTTAAAATTACTCAATCCCACAGCCCTAGCCTAGTAGTTACTGTTTTCCCATCTAAAGTACATTTGCAATGACAATATACAAAATATCCTTTTTATTTAATGTATCATAATCAATTTTTACGGTGCTACATAATGATTGTTTTAATGACGGTATAATTTCCCATAAAGTTAATTACCGTAATTTGTCTAACTGTTCAGCTGTCGTTGGATGTTAGGTTGCTTCCAGTTTTTTTTTTTTTCTATTATAAGTGATGCCGTGATGAACGTCTTCGTAACTTTTGAAAAAACTAAAGAGTATCAACCTATACCTATATGCATCACTGTTTGTGAAGCAATATAAAATCAAATACTATTTCTGTATGAAAACTTTTATGCTGAATGAATCTAGTCCTTTGCTTATTCTCTTTTTGTTGTGGTAGCATATATATAACAAAACTTGCCATTTTAGCCATTTTTAAATGTACAATTCAGTGGCATTAATTACATTAACAGTGTTGTGCAACCCTCACCACTATTTCCGAAACTATTCCATCACTCCAAACAGAAACTCTATACCCATAAAGCAGTTATCTCCCATTTCTCCTACCCCCTAGTCTCTGCTAATCACTAACCTACTTTCCACCTCTATGAATTTGCCTAGTCTAGATATTTCATATAAGTGAAATTGCACAATATTTGTCCTTCTGTGACTGGCTCATGTCACTTAGTATAATGTTTCAAGCTTCATCCATATTGTAGTGTATGTCAGAACATCATTCCTTTTTATGGCTCAGTAATATTCCATTCTTTGTAAATATAGTAGTCCCCTTTATGCAAGGTTTCACTTTCCTCGGTTTCAGTTACCCAAAGTCAATGTGGTCCAAAAATGTTAATAGAAAATTCCAGCAATAAGCAATTCATAAACTTTAAATTGCATGCTGTTCTGAGTAGTATGATGAAATCTCATTCCATCCTGCCCGGGACATGAATCATCACTTTGCCCATTGTATACTGTCGATTTAGTCACTTAGTAGCAACTCAGTTATCACATCGACTACTGGCTATCGCAGGGCTTGTGTTCATGCAACCCTTATTTTACTTACTAATAGCCCCAAAGCACAGGAGTAATGATGCTGACAATTTGGATATGCCAAGGAGAAGTTGTAAAATGCTTCTTTTCAGTGAAAAGGTGAAAGTTTTGAACTTAATAAGGAAAGGAAAGAAAAAAATTGTATTCTGAGGTCAATAAGATCTACACTTAGAATCTTCTATCCATAAACTGTGAAGAAGGAAAAAGAAATTTGTGCTAGTTTCGCTGTCACAACTCAGACTGCAAAAGTTACGGCCACAGTGCATGATAAGTGCTTAGTTAAGATGAGAGGCATTAAATTTGTACAATAAGATATTTAGAGAGAGACTACATTCACATAACTTTTATTACACTATATTGTCATAACTGTTCTATTTTATCAGTGTTGTTATTAATCTCTCACTGTGCCTAATTTACAAATTAAACATTGTCATAGGTATATATGTTCATCTGTATGTATAGGAAAAAAAATAGTATATATAGAGTTCAGTACTATTTGAGGTTTCAGGCATCCACTGGAGCTCTTCGAGGATATAGCCTGCAGATAAAGGGGGACTACTGTGCGACATTTTTTTTAAAAAAACAACTTTATTGGGCTTCCCTGGTGGCGCAGTGGTTGGGAGTCCGCCTGCCAATGCAGGGGACACGGGTTCGTGCCCCAGTCCGGGAGGATCCCACATGCCGCGGAGCGGCTGGGCCCGTGGGCCATGGCCGCTGAGCCTGCGCATCCGGAGTCTGTGCTCCGCAACGAGAGATGCCACAACAGTGAGAGGCCCGTGTACCGCAAAAAAAAAAAAAAAACAAACAAAACAAACAAACAAACAAAAAAAACAACTTTATTGGAGTATAACTGCTTTACAATGTTGTGTTAGTTTCTGCTGTAGCACAAAAAGAATCAGCTATATGTGTACATATATCCCCATATCTCCTCCCTCTTGCACCTCCCTCCCACCCTCCATATCCCACCCCTCTAGGTGATCACAAAGCACCGAGCTAATCTCCCTGCGCTAGGCAGCTGCTTCCCACTAGCCATCTATTTTACATTTGCCAGTGTATATATGTCAGTGTTACTCTCTGACTTCGTCCCTGCTTACCCTTCCCCCTCCCTGTGTCCTCAAGTCCATTCTCTACATCTGCATCTTTATTCCTGTCCTGCTCCTAGGTTCATCACAACCATTTTGTTCTTTTAGATTCCATATATATGTGTCAGCATATGGTATTTGTTTTTCTCTTTCTGACTTCACTCTGTATGACAGACCCTAGGTCCATCCACCTCACTGAAATAACTCAATTTCATTTCTTTTCATGGCAGAGTAATGTTCCACTGTCTATATGTGCCACATCTTCTTTACCCATTCATCTGTCAGTGGACACTTAGGTTGTTCCATGTCCTGGCTATTGTAAATAGAGCTGCAGTGAATATTTTGGTACATGACTCTTTTTGAATTATGGTTTTCTCAGGGTATATGCCCAGTAGTGGGATTGCTGGGTCATATGGTAATTCTATTTTTAGTTCTTTAAGGAACCTCCATACTGTTCTCCATAGTGGCTGTATCAATTTACATTCCGACCAACAGTGCAAGAGGGTTCCCTTTTCTCCACACCCTCTCCAGCATTTATTGTTTGTAGACTTTTTGATGATGGCCATTCTGACCAGTGTGAGGTGATACCTCATTGTGGTTTTTCTTTACATTTCTCTACTAATTAGTGATGTTGAGCATCCTTTCATGTGTTTGTTGGCAATCTGTATATCTTCTTTGGAGAAATGTCTATTTAGGTCTTCTGCCCATTTTTGGATTGGGTTGTTTTTTTGATATTGAGCTGCATGAGCTGCTTGTAAATTTTGGAGATTAATCCTTTGTCCATTGCTTCATTTGCAAATATTTTCTCCCATTCTGAGGGTTGTCTTTTGGTCTTGTTTATGGTTTCCTTTGCTGTGCAAAAGCTTTGAAATTTCATTAGGTCCCATTTGTTTATTTTTGTTCTTATTTCCATTTCTCTAGGAGGTGGGTCAAAAAGGATCTTGCTGTGATTTATGTCATAGAGTGTTCTGCCTATGTTTTCCGCTAAGAGTTTTATAGTATCTGGCCTTACATTTAGGTCTTTAATCCATTTTGAGCTTATTTTTGTGTATGGTGTTAGGAAGTGTTCTAATTTCATTCTTTACGTGTAGCTGTCCAGTTTTCTCAGCACTGCTTATTGAGGAGGCTGTCTTTTCTCCATTGTATATTCTTGCCTCCTTTGTCAGAGATAAGGTGACCATATGTGCGTGGGTTTATCTCTGGACTTCCTATCCTATTCCATCGATCTATATTTTTGTTTTTGTGCCAGTACCATACTGTCTTGATTACTGTAGATTTGTTGTATAGTCTGAAGTCAGGGAGCCTGATTTCTCCAGCTCCGTTTTTCTTTCTCAAGGTTGCTTTGGCTATTTGGGATCGTTTCTGTTTCCATGCAAACTGTAAAATTTTTTGTTCTAGTTCTGTGAAAAATGCCATTGGTAGTTTGATAGGGATTGCATCGAATCTGTGGATTACTGTGGGTAGTATAGTCATTTTCACAATGTTGATTCTTCCAATCCAAGAATATGGTATATCCCTCCATCTGTCTGTATCTTTAATTTCTTTCATCAGTGTCTTATAGTTTTCTGCATACAGGTCTTTTGTCTCCTTAGGAAGGTTTATTCCTAGGTATTTTATTCTTTTTGTTGCAGTTGTAAATGGGAGTGATTCCTTAATTTCTCTTTCAGATTTTTCATCATTAGTGTATAAGAATGAAAGAGATTTCTGTGCATTAATTTTGTATCCTGCTACTTTATCAGATTCATTGGTTAGCTCTAGTAGTTTTCTGGTAGCATCCTTAGGATTCTCTATGTATAGTATCATGTCATTTGCAAACAGTGACAGTTTTACTCCTTCTTTTCCAATTTGGATTCCTTTTATTTCTTTTTCTTCTCTGATTGCCGTGGCTAAAACTTCCAAAACTATGTTGAATAATAGTGGTGAAAGTGGGCAACCTTGTCATGTTCCTGATCTTAGGGGAAATGGTTTCAGTTTTTCGCCATCAAGAACAATGTCGGCTGTGGGTTTGTCATATATGGCCTAACTTATGTTGAGGTAGGTTCCCTCTATGCCCACTTTCTGGAGACTTTTTATCATAAAGGGGTGTTGAATTTTGTTAAAGGCTTTTTCTGCATATATTGAGATTATCATATGGTTTTTTTAAATTTTTTTATTTATTTTTTATTTTTTTTAAATGGGAGAAAATATTTGCAAATGAATCAACTGACAAAGGATTAATCTCTAAAATTTACAGGCAGCTCATGCAGCTCAATAACAAAAAAATAAACAACCCAATCCAAAAATGGGCAGAAGACCTAAATAGACATTTCTCCAAAGAAGATATACAGACTGCCAACAAACACATGAAAGAATGCTCAACATCATTAATCATTAGAGAAATGCAAATCAAAACTACAATGAGATATCATCTCACACCAGTCAGAATGGCCATCATCAAAAAATCTAGAAACAATAAATGCTGGAGAGGGTGTGGAGAAAAGGGAACACTCTTGCACTGCTGGTGGGAATGTGAATTGGTTCAGCCACTATGGAGAACAGTATGGAGGTTCCTTAAAAAACTACAAATAGAACTACCATATGACCCAGCAATCCCACTACTAGGTATATACCCTGAGGAAACCAGAATTCAGAAAGAGTCATGTACCAAAATGTTCATTGCAGCTCTATTTACAATAGCCCGGAGATGGAAACAACCTAAGTGCCCGTCGTCGGATGAATGGATAAAGAAGATGTGGCACATATATACAATGGAATATTACTCAGCCATAAAAAGAAACGAAATTGAGCTATTTGTAATGAGGTGGATAGATCTAGAGTTTGTCATACAGAGTGAAGTAAGTCAGAAAGAGAAGGACAAATACCGTATGCTAACACATATATATGGAATTTAAGAAAAAAAAATGTTATGAAGAACCTAGGGGTAAAACAGGAATAAAGACACAGAACTATCATATGGTTTTTATCCTTCAATTTGTTAATATGGTGTATCACATTGATTGATTTGCATATATTGAAGAATCCTTGCATTCCTGGGATAAACCCCACTTGATCATGGTGTATGATCCTTTTAATATGCTGTTGGATTCTGTTGGCTAGTATTTTGCTGAGGATTTTTGCATCTATGTTCATCAGTGATATTGGCCTGTAGTTTTTTTGTGTGTGTGTGACATCTTTGGTTTTGGTATCAGGGTGATGGTGGCCTCATAGAATGAGTTTGGGAGTGTTCCTCTCTCTGCTATATTTTGGAAGAGTTTGAGAAGGATAGGTGTTAGCTCTTCTCTAAATGTTTGTTAGAATTCGCCTGTGAAGCCACCTGGTCCTGGGCTTTTCTTTGTTGTAACATTTTTAATCACAGTTTCTATTTTAGTCTTTGTCATATTTTCTGTTTCTTCCTGGTTCAGTCTTGGAAGGTTGTGCTTTTCTAAGAATTTGTCCATTTCTTCCAGGTTGTCCATTTTATTGGCATAGAGTTGCTTGTAGTAATCTCTCATGATCTTCTGTATTTCTGCCGTGTCAGTTGTTACTTCTCCTTTTTCATTTCTGATTCTATTGATTTGAGTCTTCTCCCTTTTCTTCTTGATGAGTCTGGCTAATGGTTTATCTATTTTGTTTATCTTCTCAAGAACCAGCTTTTAGTTTTATTGATCTTGCTCTTGTTTCCTTCATTTCTTTTTCATTTATTCTGATCTGATCTTTATGATTTCTTTCCTTCTACTAACTTTGGGTTTTTTTTTTTTTTTTGTTCTCCTTTCTCTAATTGCTTTAGGTGTAAGGTTAGGCTGTTTATTTGAGATTTTTCTTGTTTCTTGAGGTAGGATTGTATTGCTATAAACCTCTCTCTTAGAAATGCTTTTGCTACATCCCATAGGTTTTGGGTCCCTGTGTTTTCATTGTCATTTGTTTCCAGGTCTTTTTTGATTTCCTCTTTGATTTCTTCAGTGATCTCTTGGTTATTTGGTAGCGTATTGTTTAGTGTCCATGTGTTTTTATTTTTTACAATTTTTTTTCCTGTAATTGATATCTAGTTTCATAGCACTGTGGTTGGAAAAGATACTTGATACGATTTCAATATTCTTAAATTTACCAAGACTTGATTTGTGACCCAAGATATGGTCTATCCTGGAGAATGTTTCATGAGCACTTGAGAAGAAAGTGTATTCTGTTGTTTTTGGATGGAATGTCCTATAAATAGCAATTAAGTCTATCTGGTCTAATATGTCTTTTAAAGCTTGTGTTTCCTTATTTATTTTCATTTTGAATGATCTGTCCATTGGTGAAAGTGGGGTTCAAAGTCCCCTACCATTATTGTGTTACTGTTGAGTTCCCCTTTTATGGCTGTTAGCTTTTGCTTTATGTATTGAGGTGCTCCTAGGTTGGGTGCATAAATATTTACAATTGTTATATCTTCGTCTTGATCATTATGTTGTGTCCTTCTTTGTCTCTTGTAATTGTCTTTATTTTAAAGTCTATTTTGTCTGATATGAGTATTGCTAATCCAGCTTTCTTTTGATTTCCATTTGCATGCAACATCTTTTTCCATCCCCTCACTTTCAGTCTGTATGTGTCCCTAGGTCTGAGTTTGGTCTCTTGTAGACAGCATATATAGGGGTCTTGTTTTTTTATCCATTCAGCGAGTCTGTGTCTTTTGGTTGGAGCAATTAATCCATCTACATTTAAGGTGATTGTCCATATGTATGTTCCTATTACCATTTTCTTACTTGTTTTGGGTTTGTTATGGTAGGTCTTTTCCTTCTCTTGTGTTTCCTGCCTAGAGAAGTTCCTTTACCATTTGTCGTAAGCCTGGTTTGGTGGTGCTGAATTCTCTTAACTTTTGCTTGTCTGTAAAGGTTTTAATTTCTCCATCAAATCTGAATGAGATCCTTGCTGGGTAGAGTAATCTTTGTTGTAGGTTTTTCCCTTTCGTCACTTTAAATATGTCCTGCCACTTCCTTCTGGCTTGCAGAGTTTCTGCTGAAAGATCAGCTGTTAACCTTATGGGGTTTCCCTTCTATGTTATTTGTTGCTTTTCCCTTGCTGCTTTTAATATTTTTTCTTCGTATTTAATTTTTGATAGTTTGATTAATATGTGCCTTGACGTGTTTCTTCTTGGATTTATTCTGTATGGGACTCTCTGTGCTTCCTGGGCGTCATTGACTATTTCCTTTCCCATGTTAGAGAAGTTTTCAACCATAATCTCTTCAAATATTTCTCAGACCCTTTCTTTTTCTCTTCTTCTTCTGGGACCCCTATAATTCGAATGTTGGTGCATTTAATGTTGTCCCAGAGGTCTCTGAGACTGTCCTCATTCTTTTCATTCTTTTTTCTTTATTCTGCTCTGCAGCAGTTATTTCCACTCTTTTATCTTCCAGGTCACTTATTCATTCTTCTGCCTCAGTTATTCTGTTATTGATTCCTTCTAGAGTATTTTTTATTTCATTTATTGTGTTGTTCATCATTGTTTGTTTGCTCTTTATTTCTTCTAGGTCCTTGTTAAGGGTTTCTTGTATTATCTCCATTCTATTTCCAAGATTTTGGATCATGTTTACTATCATTACTCTGAATTCTTTTTCACGTAGACTGCCTATTTCCTCTTCATTTGTTAGGTCTGGTGGTTTTTACCTTGGTCCTTCATCTGTTGCATATTTCTGTCTTCTCATTTTGTTTAACTTACTGTGTTTGGGGTCTCCTTTTTGAAGGCTGCATGTTCGTAGTTCCTGTTATTTTTGGTGTCTGCCTCCAGTGGGTGAGATTGATTCAGTGTCTTGTGTAGGCTTCCTGGTGGAGGGGACTGGTGCCTGTGTTCTGGTGGGTGGGGCTGGATCTTGTCTTTCTGGTGGGCAGGGCCACACCCGGTGGTGTGTTTTGGGGTGTCTGTGAACTCAGTATAACTTTAGGCGCCCTCTCTGCTAATGGGTGGGGTTGTATTCCTGTCTTGCTAGTTGTTTGCCATGGGGTATCCAGTACTGGAGCTTGCTGACCGTTGGGTGCGGCTGGGTCTTAGCGTTGAGCTGATAATCTCTGGGAGAGCTCTCACCGATTAATATTACGTGGGGCCAGGAGGTTTCTGGTGGTCCAATGTCCTAGACTTGACATTCCCACCTCAGAGGCTCAGGCTCAACACTTGGCCAGATCACCAAGACCCTGCCAGCCACACAGCTCAGAAGAAAAGGAAGAAGAAGAAAAAAAAACACACAGCGAACCCTAGGATAAATGGTAAAAGCAAACCTAAACACACAAAGTCAGACAAAGAAGCATACACGTACATGCTCACAAAAAGAGAAAAAGGAAAAAAAAACTAAAAGAAAAATTATAATTAAACATAAAAGAAAAGAGGAGGGCAACCAAACCAATAAACAAATCCACCAATGATAATAAACGCTAAAAACTAAACTAACATAAACATAAAACCAGAAACCAATGAGACACAGAAAGCAAACCCCAAGTCTACAGTTGCTCCCAAAGTCCACTGCCTCAATTTTGGGATGATTCATTGTCTATTCAGGTATTCTTCAGATGCAGGGTTTATGAAGTTGATTGTGGGGATATAATCTGCTGCTCCTGAGTCTGCACAGAGAAATTTCCCTGTCTCTTCTCTGTTCACACAACTCTTGTGTTTCAGTTTTGGATTTGGCCCTGCCTCTGCATGTAGGCCACCCTCAGGAGTCTGTTCCCTGCCGAGGCAGGAGCGGGTTAAATTAGCAGCTGATTAGGGCTCTCTTGCTCACTCAGGCCAAGGAGACGGAGGAGTACAGTAGTCATAATTGGAATGTGGGTTGAGCCTGGAGTGGCAGAGGCCAGTGTGACACTGCAACAGCCTGAGGCGTGCCCTGTGTTCTCCCGGGGAACTTGTCCGTGGATCACAGGACCCTGGCAGTGGCGGGCTGCACAGGCTCCTAGGGTAGGTGTGGATAGTGACCTGTGCTTGCACACAGGATTCTTGGTGGCAGTGACAGCAGTGTTAACAGTTCATGCCCGTCTCTGAGGTCTGAGCTAATAGCCGTGGCTCGCACCTGTCTCTGGAGCTCGCTTAAGCGGTGCTCTACCTTCTGTGGGCACATGGGGAAGGGATCTCCTTTCCTTGCACACCCTGAAACAATGGCCTCTTGCCTCTTAGGCAGGTCCAGATTTGTTCCCGGACTCCCTCCCAGCTAGCTGTGGCACACTATCCCCCTTCAGGCTGTGTTCAAGCAGCCAACCCCAGTCCTCTCCCTGGGATCTGACCTCTGAAGCCCGAGCCTCAGCTCCCAGCCCCGCCCGCCCCGGTGGGTGAGCAGACAAGCGTCTCAGGCTGGTGAGTGCTGGTCGGCAGCGATCCTCTCTGTGCGGGAATCTCTCCACTTTGCCCTTTACACACCTGTTGCTGTGCTCTCCTCTGTGGCTCTGAAGCTCCACCCCCCTGCCACGCCCCGTCTCTGCCCAAGAAGGAGCTTCCTAGTGTGTGGAAACTTTTCCTCCTTCACAGCTCCCTCCCACTGCTGCGGGTCCTGTCCCTAGTCTTTTGTCTCCGTTTATTCTTTTTTCTTTTGCCCTACCCAGGTACGTGGGGAGTTTCTTGCCTTTTGGGAAGACTGAGGTCTTCTCCCAGCGTTCAGTAGGTGTTCTGCAGGAGTTGTTCCACATGTAGATTCATTTCTGATGTATTTGTGGGGAGGAAGGTGATCCCCACGTCTGTCTTCTCCACCATCTTGAAGGTCTCTCTCCAACACTTTTTTCTTTTTCTTTCTTTTTTTTTTTTTTTGCGGTGCATGGGCCTCTCACTGCTGTGGCCTCTCCCATTGCGGAGCACAGGCTCTGGACGTGCAGGCTCAGCGGCATGGCTCACGGGCCCAGCCGCTCTGTGGCACGTGGGATCTTCCTGCACCGGGGCATGAACCCGTGTCCCCTGCATAGGCAGGTGGACCCTCAACCACTGCGCCACGAGGGAAGACCTCCAACATTTTTTTAATCTAGTCACCTTTTGATGGACACTTAGGTAGTTTCCACCTTTTGTCTGTTGTGAATGTTGTTGCAATGACCATTGGTGTGAAAGTATCTATTGGAGGCTCTGACTTAAATTCTTTGGGATATATACCTAAGAGTGGAATTGCTGAGTCATAAGGTAAATTCTATGTTTAGATTTTGAGGAACTGCCAAACTTTTCCACAGCCACTGCACCATTTTATGTTCTCACCAGGAATACACGAGGGTTCCAATTTCTCCAAATTCTCACCAATACTTGTTATTTTCCCCTTGTCTTTTTTTAATAGCCATCCTAGTAGGTGTGAAACGGTTGCTCATTCTTTTTAAATATATTTATGAACATCAATGATGTTTTCTGGAAACATAAGCAGTAACTTCTATCATAAACCTCAGCAGAAGCAAGCAGGTGGACACAGCAGCGACAGCATTGCCAACATAATCATAATGTTTTACTTTTCTAATAACGCTAGTAAAAAAATTAAAAAAAAAGACTAAAGTGCTTTTGGCAAAAAAGGTATGCTCAGTTTTTTAAAAAAAAAAAAACAATAAATTCAGTAAATGCCAAAGAATATAACACATCACCCCAACTTTCATCACACTAAAGTAATTATTATTACCATTAAGAACTCCACTCCAGACATTTTTCCAGTAAATGGGTATATGGGTAAGAGGATAGACATTTATCAGATGGGAAGGCACATATATATTACTCGGATATAACATTTAAAAAACTGAAATGAAACTAACTACCAAAGCTGAGATAACTACTATTTTACCATGAGATATTAGTTCCTAAAAGATGCCACTATAATTAAAGTAAGTAAAAAACATTAAGAGGTGGGAGTTATGTTTCTCTTAACTCCATGTTTCAAATTTAGACAGTATCAGTTGACTCCTTGCAATGAGAAGTGAGGAAATCAGCTTACTTTCCAGCTCCTTGAAAATGTTTTGTATGTCGAGGCATATAACATTTAGAGACTACTCTGTATTCATACTTCTATGTTTGTGTTATCTTAAACACATATGAGAGTGGGTTTGTTGTTCGTATTGTCCTTTTACCAAGTTTTCCCATTCATCTTTAATTCACTGGAAATTTTTCAATGAGTGTATGTTAAAAATAAACAACCAGGGCTTCCCTGGTGGCGCAGTGGTTGAGAATCTGCCTGCCAATGCAGGGAACACGGGTTCGAGCCCTGGTCTGGGAAGATCCCACATGCCGCGGAGCAACTGGGCCCGTGAGCCATAACTACTGATCCTGCGCATCTGGAGCCTGTGCTCCACAACAAGAGAGGCCGCGATAGTGAGAGGCCCGCACACCGCGATGAAGAGTCGCCCCCGCTCGCTGCAACTAGAGAAAGCCCTCGCACAGAAAGGAAGACCCAACACAGCCAAAAATAAATAAATAAATTAATAAAAAATAAAAAAATAAACAACCATGGGTGCTATAATCTTTGAGCTTTTTTTATTTATAGAAAGTTTGCCTGAACTACAAAATGGACAAGTCTAATATTTCCAGACCATACATTCTTTTCCTAAAACTTTGCAGGCATTGTCCCATTGTCTTCTGACATTCAATGTTATTTAAAAGTCTGAGGCCACAGTCAGGGGAAATTGAAAACAAATAGGGTATAAATAATGTTGAGGAATGACTGTTAATTTTGTTGGGCATGGTATTACGTTATATAATGTAATTGTGATTACATTAATATTTGTATCTATTACAGACAACTACTAATGTGTTTACAGGAGAAATAATTATGTCGCGGATTTGATTTTTTTAATTTCACAAGGGAAAAAAAGATGAGCGTGTGAGCATGTGTGGAAATGGATTTGTCAAGCAAATGACACCTGTTACCACTCCCGGGTAAAAGTCCTACTGCATGGAGGATAGCAAATAGCATAAGAATGCCTGCCACCAAGAGTAGCAGTCCCAGGATATCTACTCTCTCCATGGTTTGTAGATATCAGGGTTGCCAAGAGAGACACGACTCACATAGGCACTGGATGGAACACTTTACTCACATACAGGAGAGGCAGAGCGAGATCAGCTTCAGGCGGGGGCATTGGTCCCTCATGGGCAGTGATGCAAATGAGAAATGCAAATGAGAAATCAGGAAAGATTGAAAAATCTGTTGTTTTTCTTCCTCATAAAATATTTCAAATGTACACAAAAGTACAGAGAATAACATTTTTTTTAAAATCCATGCATTAATTCTTCCAACTCTATCTAATCCTATTATTTTGCTCTTTGCTTCAAATGTTTTAAGGAAATAGGTAGTAGTAGAGGCTCTCTTTTATTTCACCTCTCTTTCTTCTGCTTGGTGCCTCCAGAATTATTTATCCTTGAAGCTCAATAACACAGTCAGGACATACTACAGAACTGCTCAATCTATATCATTCTTCCTAGTCCACAGTATATCCTTTCTTTTGTAGATTGTTTTTCCTTCTTCCAGGCAATTTTCTACCACTGTGTTTTTAAATATCCCCTAACTACCCCTCCTCTTCTTAGGTTCCATCAGGTAAATTCTGTATTTTAAAGACACCAATTATCCTTATGCTGAATAGTATTATATCTGTTATTTTCTTAATTATCTCACTATATATCATCTATGTCTAATACTAATAGATGATGTTCTGTTTATTTCCTTAGCTCTGAAACTTGCTTTTTCATTTTATGTGTTGTCTTGTTATCCAATATCTGAGTTCTTCTTTCATTGATTCTATATTCTTATTAAGCATCTGTGTCAGGGGTTCCCAAGGCCACTCAGAGGTTTGATGATTCACTAGGAAGACTCATAGGACTCAGCATATAGTCATACTCATGACTTTGAAAGAATGCAAAGCAAAATCAGCAAAGGGAAAATGTACATGGGTCGAGGTCTGGAGGAAACCAGGAGTGAGCTTCCAAGAGTTCTTTTCTAAAGAATTCACACAGCATGTGCTTAATTCCTTCAACAATAAGCTGTGACAATATGTATGAAATGCTATCTGCCAGGAAAACTTGCCTGAGCCTAGGAGTCCAGAGGTTTTCTCTGTGGTCAGTCACACACCAAAATTCAAGACTCCCTACAGAAAAGCAAGTGTTCAGCATGAACCATATTGTTTGTACAGTTTAGGCATGGTGAACCACTCTTATCAGGGAAAAAGATAATAATGGAGTTGTGAGAGGCCTAACTAAATCCAAGTTCCCAGAGGCCAGCCAAGGGAAAACTTTGCAAGCAGGCATCTCTCAGGACAGTTTCTTTATCTATCTATCTATCTGTCATCTATCATCTATTTCTATCTATATATCTTCCTGTATGTCTTTTTCTTTTCTCCCTTCCTTCCTTCCTTTCTTTTTCTTTTTCTTTCTTTCTTTCTTTCCTTCTTTCCTTCTTTCTTTCTTTTTTTTCTCTTGTGTGTTTGCAGTAATAGCCTCTTCCATACCAGAAATCAACTAAAGTCAGGGAAGTAGGCTCAAAAAAGGTATTTGAATAGATAAACTAAATATCTAATTTTAAAAGCAGGAAGAACTCAAGTCTCACTCAGAAAAACTATTTACTCATTTTACACACAGAACTGGCAAGCTGTAAACTTGATCAGAACTGCCTAAACTATTGTCTGGTGGAAAATGTTAATAGATAGATTGAGGACAACTGGGTGACCACATAGAAAACATTAAATTGGATCCATTTATCATAACATATAGCCAAATAAATTCCAGGTAGATGAGTTTTTTAATGTTAAAAAGAGCCTCAATCAACATCTTGATTTCAGCTTTGTGAGACCCTAAGCAGAGGACCCAGCTAAGCCACACTGAGTCTTTACCCACAGAAACTCTGAGATAATAAATATTTTTTAAGCCTCTAAGTTTGTGGTAATTTGTTATGCAGCAATAGATAACTAATGAAGTTCGCTAGTTTCTTTGTGATAAAATTTTATTTGTTCCTCTATCCTCCATATTTTCTGTGGAGGATGAATGAATCCATGAATGAATGAATTCATAGTATGTGTTCCTCCACAGAGGACTTAGTTTTGGCTCTGCCAGGCTCCCAAAGGTGCTGTTTATATGGGACAAGTGCTTGACTTTCAGTTTTCTAGGCCATGAAGACAGTGTCAATTTCAAACCTCAAAACTATGTAGTGCTATATTTAAAAATTCTTAGATGAGATTTTAAACTTTTTTTTCATTAAACGCTAAAACAGTTTTTTCTTTTCTGCACCAGGCAGAATTTTTCTAGTCTACAAGTCTCAAATCCCTACAAAAATTGTGGTTTCCTATGTGTGTGTGCAGGGGGCTGTCTAAATTCCACTTCTCCAGGTTGCATAGACCTTTTCTTAGTTGTTTGCATCTCAGTTCCCAGGTTGCATGTATGAGCAATTACTCCAAGAGATAAAGGCTTCTTGACTCCTAGTTTTCTAGGTTCCAAGCAGGAGAAACTACTCAAAGCACTACAACTTTGTCTCTTCTCCCTTTTGGGTTCCAGATCTCCAGGTTTTAAGGAAGAGCAGCTACTATAGAGCAAGAAGGCTTTGACTCCTCTGCTTCTTGGAATCAAGATCTCTAGGTTCAGAGTTTGAATACTACTCTCTGTAATGGACAAGAAAACCATTTTTCCTCTGCTTGTGCTATTTCAATCCTCTGGGTTTTGAGTATGGGCAATTACTCCCAAGACATAAATGGGCTTGTTTCTTCTGTTTTTTGAATCCCAAGTTATAGGTTCTGAGTGTGAGCAAGTGTTCCCAGGACACCAAATCTTGTCTTCTTTGCTTGTTATTTCTCTAATGTCCAGGATCCAACTATTGGCAACTGTTCTCTAGACAACACAGCCTTGTCTCCTCTTTTGTTGGATCCAATGTTTCTAGGTTCTGAGGAAGAGCAATTACTGCCACAGCGCCATGGCTTTTTTGCCTTTGCTTCTTGGATCCAAGTTCCCTAGGTTTTGAATATGGGCAATAATGTGTCTTACTCCGTTCAGCCTACTGTAGCAAACATCCTCTGCTAGTATAAACTGGATGGCTTATAGTTATCAGATTTTCATTCCTCACAGTCTGGAGGCTAGAAGTCCAAGACCAGTGTGCTGGCAGATTGGGTGTCAGGTGACGGTCCACCTCCTCTAAGTCAGCTGGCTCTCTTTCTGCTGTATCCTTATATGGGGGGAGGGGTTAGGGAGCTCTGTGGGGTCTCTTTTATTAAAGTACTAATCTCATTCATGAGGGCTCCAACCCCATAACCCAAGCACCTCCCAAAGGCCCCATATGCTAATAACATCACACTGGGCAATGGGGATACTTTCTCATACTCAGAACCTATAACCTGAGATTAAACACCCAGAGGAAACAAGGCCTTTATGATCCGGGAGTAACTGCGTTTTCTCAAAACCTAGAGATTTGAATTCATTTCAACACATGAATTTGGGGTGGGGGATGCAAATATTCAATCTATAGCAAACAGCTAGGGCTCCAGTACCACTTCTGCTCTTCTTGAAATCACTGGGCTCCACTTCTGGACCAGCGTTCCCTAGGCAAGAAAGCCTTATTTCCTCTTTGCATTAGATCCAGAGGGTCTAGGTTCTGGCAATGGGCAACCTCACCCTCACCCAGGACACCAAGACATTAAATCCTGTGTTGGGTAGAAAACAAATATATATACTGTGAGAATGGGCAATTACTTCCATTTACCCTGGCCTTTTCCTTACTGCTTCACTATTCAAAGATCTCCAGAACGTGAAGAAGTGAAACATGAAATTCCCAAAGCAACAAGGCCTCATCTCTCTACTTTTACATTCAAGATCTCTAGGTTCCAGGTGGGCCTTATTCCTTCTTTGTTGGCTTATATCGATACCTCTCTAGGTTCTAAGTATGTATGCCTATTTCAGGGGTTCCAAAGCCATATCTTCACAGTTTGTCAGATCCCAAATTGTTAGGATTCAAGTATGATACTAATCCCCGAGGCACTAAGACCTCATTTCCTGTGACTGTGAGATGCAGGGAGGCCACTCCCTTCAGGGCACCCAAGGCACTGATCATTGAATAACAGTTCTCTGTGTTCCAAATATGACCACTTCTCCTTGTGTCTTCTGCTTGTTGGATCCCAGGTTTTGGTTCCGAGTATAGGAAACTACTCCCAGGTCAGCCAGGCCACTGCTTTTTGGATAAACATCTCTGGGTTCCCAGTATGTACACTTATTTCCAGAGCTTTAAAGCTTGTTTCCACTGCTTGTTAGATCCCAGATGTGTAGTGTAAGTGCCCGACGATCAGCTTTTTTGAATGTAATGTTAAGTGCCTGATATTAAGCCTTTGCAGTCATCCATTTCAAAGACATCCATCTTGAATAAACATATTGCCAGCTACCGAACTCGGTAAAGAGCCAGCCCACCCATGAAGTTCCCATTGTAGAAAGCCCATGGTGACCTAGATAACTGACCAACCCTGATTTTCCCTTCCTGCCTTTAATCCTTGCTTTTATGTTTTAAATTCACCGATAGTGAACCCATGAAACCCTGGGCAGAACCCCACACGTGTATGTACTTTCTCTCTATCTGTAACCTTGCTATCTGGCCCCAGGCATGCAGTATACCCTCCAGGACCTATGAGTAATAAAACTAGGTTTTTCAAAGTTTCCTGATATTTGTTGCTGAGGTGCATCTTGCGATCGTAATAAAAACCACAAGGCCAGTCCAACTATATCATCAGGGAAATGTCTGTGGGGCTGCCACAAGCCGTATGGGCCCAGGTGAGTGCCCCAGACATTCCCAGCTAATAGCATCACTATAGATTGATGGAGCTGCCACAAAACAAGATGTCGGTCAAGATTTCAAGTATACTTATCTATACTTGTTGGATTTAAAGTCTCTAGGTTCAAAGCATAGACAACTACTCACTGGGTGCCCAGGGCTGACCTCCTCTCTTATTGGCACCAAAGTCTAGGTTCACAGTGGAGGGACAAAGCAGAATACACAAAGACTGGTCACCTCTGCTTGTTGGACCTCATGCCTCTAGGTTTCAAGTATTGGCAACTGTTCTAAGACTAAGGCCTTGTCTGTTCTTCGGTAGAAGGACTTTAGGTTTCCAATATGGGCTACTTCTCTCAACTCAGCAAAGCCTATTCTATTCTGCTTGTTGGATATCTGGTGTTTAGGAACCAATCATGGGCAACAGGGCCTTATCTCCTCTGTATTGAATCTCAGGTCTCTATTCAAGTTTGGGAGAATACTCCTGGGGCACAAAGACCTAGTCAAATACCCTTATTAAAAATGAGCCTTGGGGCTTCTCTGGTGGCGCAGTGGTTAGGAGTCCACCTGCCGATGCAGGGGACACGGGTTTGAGCCCTGGTCCAGGAAGATTCCCACATGCTACTGGGCCCGTGTGCCACAGCTGCTGAGTCTGCACTCTAAAGCCTGCGAACCACAACTACTGAAGCCCGCGGGCCTAGAGCCTATGCTCTGCAACAAGAGAAGCCACCACAATGAGAGGCCCGTGCACCGCGACGGGGAGTAGCCCCTGCTCGCCGCAACTGCAGGGAGCCCACGCGCAGCAACGAAGACACAATGCAGCCAAAAATAAAATAAAATAAATTAAAAAAAAAAAGCCTCTAGGGCTTCCCTGGTGGCGCAGTGGTTAAGAATCCACCTGCCAATGCAGGAGACATGGGTTCGAGCCCTGGTCGGAGAAGATCCCACATGCTGCAGGGCAACTAAGCCCATGCGCCACAACTACTGAGGATGCGCTTTAGAGCCCACGAGTCACAACTAATGAATCTTGCAGGCACAAAAGGCATGTCCTATCCTGGTTGGATCTCAGGTTCTTGTTCCCAGTATGTGTTATAATTACTAGGGCACCAAAGCTGTCTCTGCTGCTTGTTTGAATCCAGTTCTCCAGGTTCAGGTTATGAGGGTCCTACATGTCTATGTTCCAAGTAGAGTTACCTCCTTCCAGTTTGTCAAGGCCCTGTCTCCTCTACTTGTTATTCCCCAAGTCTCTAAGCTCTGGGAATGAGCCTCTACTGTGGGCAACAAGCCTATGTTTCTTCTCCTTGGTAGATCCCAGGCATTTAGTTCTGAATATGGGTAACTTCTCCAGGGTGAGCAGCCTCATCTCCCCTACTTGTTGGTCCCATACTCAGGCTCCCAGTACAAGCACTTATTCCCAGTGCTCCAAGTGTTGTCTCTCAGATTTGGGATCCCAGGTGTCTAGGTTCCAAGTGTGGGCAACTACTTTCATGTCACAAAGTCTTCCTCACTCTATCATTGCTTTAGCTCTTAGTTTCTATTTGCATTTGACCCTAGAGATACCCTTGAAGTTTTTAAACTTGGTTATATTTAGACTGTAATACCATTTCCAATATGTCTGGTTGTTTTTAAGTGGCAGGTTTTTTTTCTCAGAAAACTATTCTATCATATTTCCAGAAATAAAATTTTGCCAGTTAACTAAAAGAAATTTTTACACTATTTTTTTGTAGTGAAGTCTTATTTATTTATTTTTAGAGTACAATTTAATCTTTATATGTTCAGAAAATTTGAAAATACAGATAAGCATAACTAAGAAAATAATAACATCCTTTCCCACTGTCCAAATTTTATCACTGTTTACCCCTTAGAATGTACATTTCCAGACCTTTATCAATGCATACACACATACACATACACACACTCTTTTGCTAAAATGTTTTCATCCTATACATTCTGTTTTTCAACTTGTTTTCTCCCCATTAATGATATATACCTTTCCAATATCAGTATATATTCAAATAATTTAAAGCCCAGATCTTATTCAGATTTCTCCTATTGTCCTCCAAATAACTTTTCTTTAACTTTAATTTTATTGGAGTATACTTGATTTACAATGTTGTGTTAGTTTCAGGTGTACAGCAAAGTGGTTCAGTTACACATATAATCATTCTTTTTTTTTAACATCTTTATTGGAGTATAATTGCTTTACAATGTTGTGTTAGTTTCTGCTGTGTAACAAAGTGAATCAGCTATATGTATACATATGTACCCATATCCCCTCCCTCTTGCATCTCACTGTCACCCTCCCTATCCCACCCCTCTAAGTGGTCACAAAGTACTGAGCTGATCTCCCTGTGCAATGCAGCTGCTTCCCACTAGCTATCTATTTTATATCTCCAAATGACTTTTAAATGGAGATTGTCAAAAGTATCCAGTCCAGGACTCTGCATTTATATTTGATCTCTTAAATCACTTAAGTATCTCTTAATTCTCTTTTTATCCAATTCAGACCCTTTCTTTACACCACTGACTTGTTGATGAGACTAGGTCAAATTATTCTCTTGTGATGATTTCAGCTTGTTCCTCTAATTCCTGTTTCTTATAACTCAAAAGTTATAAGAGGCTATGGGACTTCTCTTGTGGTCCAGTGGTTAAGATTCTGTGCTCCCAATGCAGGCAGCCCAGGTTCAATCCCTGGTTAGGGAACTACATCCTGCATGCCACAACTAATAGCCCCCATGACACAACAACTAAGACCCAGCAGAGCCAAATAAATAAATAAAAATAAATAGATAAAATTAAAAGTTATAAGAGCCTAAAGACTTGATAGATTTAATGAAGACATTAAAAACAACTAGAATGTATCATGGGTAATATTGTGTATTTCATATTGCATCAGAAGACTCAAAATATCTCGTTGACCTTTCATAAGTGTTACTAACAGTGGCCACTCGATTAGCATGACGTCAGTCAGGACAATTAAGGTTTTCCACCTGTGACTAGAAAGCCATTTGGGTAGTGTTGCTGTAGGAATGCCCAATTCCCCATCAATCATTTACCCAATGGTTTTAGTGTGAGTTACCTGAGTCAATGTTATTAGGATTTGAAAACAATGCTTCCCTAATTATGTCATTCCTTCTACACTTATTATCTGGCTTCTTCTGAAAAGTATATCATCAGAATAGGTGAAGATATGTTGCAGAAATAACCCTTGAATCCCAGTAACTTAAAAAATCCCCACAAAAGTTTGTTTCTTGGTCAAGCTACATGTCAAATATGGGTTGACAGGGGCTTCCCCGGTGGAGCAGTGGTTGAGAGTCCGCCTGCTGATGCAGGGGACACGGGTTCGTGCCCCCGTCCGGGAGGATCCCACATGCCGCGGAGCGGCTGGGCGCATGAGCCATGGCCACTGGGCCTGCGCATCCGGAGCCTGTGCTCCGCAATGGGAGTGGCCACAACAGTGAGAGGCCCGCGTACCGCAAAAAAAAAAAAAAGCAAAACAAAAACAGAACTCTTTTTTATTGAAATATAGTTGATTTATAATGTTGTGTTAATATCAGGTGTACAGACAGTGATAGTAATTCAGTTTATATATATATATATATGTTATATATTAATATATATATATAACCCATATATATATATATATATGGGTTGACAGTGGGACCACTGCTCTCACAATCACTTAGGGACTCAGGTTGATGAAGGCTTAAATTCAGCACCTGCTCCTACAATTGTCATGCAGAAGAAGAGAATGGTAGAGGGTCTCATATCAGCAACTTAATGTTCCAGCCCAGAAGTGATGCACGCCTCTTCTGCCCATGACCCACTGACAGGACACTACCTCCCTTCAAGGGGAAATACAACCTTCCATACGCCTGGAAAGGAAGAGGAACTCTTTCCGGTGCTATTGCTGGTTATTGAGTGGTTACAGATTGCCTGACACCTCACATACATTGTCTCTGACTGGGTGAACATTCCAAGAGGTAGGCAGTAATACCCCCATACCATAGATAAAGAAAATGAGGTTAAACAATTTCCACAAGGTCACATAGAAGGTAGCTAACTCAGAATTCAGGTCTCTCTGACTCTACAGCACATGGAGGAATATTTTGGTGGGATAAAAGTATCTTTTCTTTTTCTTCTTTGTCTTTTCCTTGGGGATAAGTTTTGGAGTTTGGGGTCTCCTTCAGCTCTGAATAACTAACTGGAGCTAGAGTGAGGCCAAGGGGAATGATGATGATGGTGATGGTGATGATGATGGTGGCTAACGTAAATTAAGACCTTACTAGTTACTGTTCTAGGCACATTGCATCAGTTATCTCAATCCTCAAAGTAACTCTATGAGGTGAATACTTTTAGTATCCTCATTTTAAAATGAGACAAAATAACTCGCCAAAAGTCACACAGCTAGTAAGTGGCAGAAACAAGATTTGACACAAGAAGTCTGACTGCCCTTCCTCTTAATCATTGCAAACCTGACCAATCAGAGAGGTGAAGAAATTGTAATAGACATTTACAAGTGCCTACCCAACTCATGCATCTTATTTGAAAATACATACATCGAACCTATAGCTTCTACTGAAGGACTGGGTCGAAGTAGGTGTTTTGTACCACATGACTCTCTTCTTGACTCTGATGATTGACCCAAGGGTGGACACCTGCCTCAAGAGAGAGGGACCCCCTCCATGGCCTGCGAATAATCAAGGAGGTATCCTCTCTTGGACACTGGAAGTTGGGATGTGGGTCAGACAGATGGTGGGGTCTTTGAGCCATGTATAAACAGATGAAAGCCAGACAAATTTCTGAGGAAAGATCTTTCCAAGTAGAGAGAACAGCAAGTGCAAAGGCCCTGGGACAGAAACATGTTTGGCATGTTGAAGAAGTAGCAAGAAGACCTCTGTGCTTGGAGTGAAGTGGGTGACGAAGAAAGTGGAAGGAAGAAAGGTCAAAGGAGTCAGGAGTAAATCAGGTATAGCCTGTAGGCATGATAGTGAACTTAGATTTTATTAGAAGTATGATGAGAAGCCATTAGAGGATTTTGGTCAAGGAGAGGTAATCTGAAGCATATTTGAGAAGCATCATATGGTTGCTGGGTGGAGAACGGATGATAGGGGTACAAAAATGGAAGCAGGGGGAGCAGTTAGAAAGCTCTTGTGTAGATCCAGGTGAGAGACACAGGCGTTTTGGATCACATTATTGTGGAGGTGATGGGAAGTGATCTAATTCAAGATAGAGCCAATGGGATTTATTCTTGGAGTGGATGTTGGACATGAGAAGAGTTATGGATGATTCCAAAGGTTTGCTGCCAACAAATTTTGGCTCCCTGTGCACCGATGCCGAATAGAAATACAGAGACAGAGATTTGGAGGATAAGAAATAGAGAGGCTTTTAATTTTCTTTGCCAGGCAAAGGGAGGACACAGCAGGCTAGCACCTCAAGAACTGTGCCCTCCTCCTCTGGGAATCGGAGATTTTATACACAGGGCTTGCAGTCCCGGGTATATTATAAGGATCAAGGTAGTGAAGGTCTTGCATTCTTTTTTTCCCTTGCATTACCTCAAAACAGTCATAGCTGGTGTCAGGCAGCCCGGTAATTGGGGTCCGGCAGCCTGGTAATTGGGTCAGTTTGTCTCTGGTTTATGGGCTGGCGACCTTCTTTCTGAAACGCAAAAGCTACAGGGCAGGGATTTGTTACAAGGGGGCATAGGGAATGTACGCCTGCCGGGATGTAATAAGGTTAGGGAGTGACAGGCACAGGATGTAACTCACACAGAGTCAGGGGTGATAGGTGCAGAATGTAATTTACATAGTGTCAGGGAGTGAGGTTAGCTTTGTGAAGTACAAATCTAGTTACAGACACTACAGATTAGTGACAGTTAAAATAAAACTAGGAGTGATTAACTCTTTCAGGCCAGGTTATATTTCTTCTCTAGCCTGTTCACTGTGCCCTTTATTTTCCTTGATCTCAGGAGAGGGGAAAAAAACCCCCTTGACTTCTATTTTTATTGCAACAAATTTTGGCCTGAGCACATGGGTGAAAGGTAATCTGTTTACTGAGAAGAGTAGGGGGTGGAGAGGTGAGACCCTACATTCACTTTTGAACATGTTAAATTTGAGATACATATTGTTCTTCCAAATGGGTCATTGGACGTAGGACTGTGGAATTTAGAACTGGAGATCTATACATCTTATTCCTTCAATTCTGAGGTACACATTTTCCATGTATTAATATCTCTGAAATCAGGATGCGTCCTGTTATCAATGGCTGTCAGGCAAGTGGAAGTTGTGACTCAGTTATGACATCTTTTCTGACACCTTTTAGTAAGATTAAGAAAATAATGGCATCAACACATCTTAGATTTAATGAAAGATGTCAAACCAGGGAGTTAGTAGCACATTGAAAGCCACAGGATTAGATGACACCACCCAGGGAGTAACTGTTGGTAAAGAAGAGAGCTGAGGGAATTCCCTGGTGGTCCAGTGGTTAGGACTCCATGCTTCCACTGCAGGGGGCACGGGTTTGCTCCCTGGTTGGGGAACTTAAGATCCTGCATGCCCCATGGTGAGGCCAAAAAATAAAAAAAAGTAAAATAAAAAAATTTTTTTAAAAAGAGAGCCGAGGAATAAGGTTGGGTCATTCCAATAAAGAAAGGTCAGGAAAATGAGGAGGCTGTTGAAGAATTTCCAGTCATGTAGGAAGAAACCTGGGAAAATGTGAAGAAAAGGTTTCAATAATGAAGATGGGAACAACTGTGAACTTACTACTGGGAGCTCACATATGGTGAGGACCGATGACTGACATGAGATTTGGCTAAGTGAACGTTTTGGTAACCTCTCCTAGAGTGTTCTGGTGAAGTGGTGGGAACAAAGCCTGACTGCTGCGGTTCAAAGGAGAGTGGGATGGAGAAGTAAAGGTAGAAAGTAGAGACTACTTGAAAAAAAAATTTGCTGTGAAAAAAGAGAGAAATGAGGTAGCTTCTGAAGGGATATGTGGAGCTCAAAGGAGGGTCTTTAAAGCTAAGATCCTTAGCATATTCATAAGCTGATAGACCAGATGCAGCAGAGAGAGAAAGATGGAGGGGAAGTGAGGCAAGGACTAATACCTGAGTGGAGTCATTGATAGGTGAGGGGGTGGATCCAGAGCCCTAGCAGGGGGATTGTCTACCTATTAGATATGGGAAGATTTATCCACAATAACAGAGGCAAGAAACAAGCTACAGAAAGAAATTATGATGGTAATTTTCATGGTGAGAAGTTTTATCAGCTAGGGTGCTCCTGGCTGCAATAACATCTGGTTGTTAATTTTTTCTACCTTTAGTAAGTCTTAGGGTGAATGGGCTCAAGATTGGGTGAGTGGTGCATGTACATCTTCGAGGGTCTCCTTCTATCCCTCCACTCTGCTGCTCCACAGCTGGCTGGTTTTTCATTCTCAGGTCTGTTGTATCCTGAGTACCAGAGAGCTGTGCAGCACCAGGGGAATGGAAAAAATATTGAGTAGATACTCGAGAGTGTACCTCAGGAGTTCAGCCACATTCCCAGTGAGTGGAGTAGACTAACCCAGTGTTGAGGTTTGCCAGGCAAGTACAACAGAGGGAGAGAGGAACAACTGATTAGAGATTATGTGCAAGTGATCAAAGAGGCAGAGGCTCACAACTGTGATCTTCAAGGTGATTTGGGGAATGGAACTGATCATGGTGGTTAGTGGCTCAGGTGGAGCAGGAAGTAAGATGGTTAAAAGTGAGGCCCTGAGGAACTGGAAGTTAGGGAACTGGGTGGTGACTCGTGTTCTTCAGTGAACATGAGAGGCGATGAAAGGGAGTATGGATTATTGGAATCAGGAGTAGAGGGTGGTATAGTCAAATAGCAGTGTTTCAAAGAAGTTTGGCCTTTTGTCTTCTTTTGTTTTGTTTTCTTAAGTGAAGCAGGAGGAACAATGGTCTAAAAGTGGCAGGGAATGATATTGCATTTTCATGCCTTAGGGCATCTTCATGCCCTAAGATGTACAGATGTGGGAGAATAAAAAATGACTGTTTTCCACAGGGAGCAACAAGTTTTTCATTAGAACGGTAACATGATGAGAATATTAAAAAATCAATTGAAGATGTTGCTGAAGATAGTCTGTAAGTTCCACAGGGTTTAGGGGTAGAGGTAGAGGGGTAGAGGTAGGGGTAGAGGTGGGGGAAATAGATGAGAAGTAGGAACCTAAATAAGATTAGGGATAACAAAGCTTTAGATTTATTTGTTGTTGTTGCCTGTGCTTTTGATGCCATATTTAAGAAATCATTGCTAAATCCAATGTCATGAAGCTGAAGATATCCCCCCATGTGTTCTTCTAAGAGTTTTACACTTCTAGTTCTTGCTTTTAGGTTTGATCACTTTTGAGTTAATTTTTATATATGGTGTAAGGTAAGGGTCCAACTTCATTCTTTTGCATGTGGATATCCAGTTTTCCCAGAAACATTTATTGAAAAGGCTGTCCTTTCACCATTGAATGGTCTTGTCAGAAATCAACTGACCAGATATGTGAATGTTTATTCTGGGTTCTGTATTCTATTCCATTGATCTATATGTTTATCCTTTTGGAAGTATCACACTGTTTTGTTTACTATAGTTTTGTAGTAAGTTTTTGTATCGGGAAGTGTGAGTCCTCCAACTTTGTTCTTTTGCAAGGCTGTTTTGGCTTGCATGTAGGTTTTCATAAGTGTCCATTATCAGGTTGAGGAGTTCTCCCTTTCTAGTTTGCTGAAAGTGTTTATAATGAGATGTTGGATCTTCTGCAAAGCACTTTTTGGTATCTACTGAGATGCTTTGAATGTTAAATCAGTCTTGAATTCTTGGGATAAACTCCATTTGGTTATGATGTATTATTCTTTCTATATGGTGATGGAATCTATTTGCAAAAAGTTGGCTAAAATTTTTTGCATCTATGTTTGTAGGGGATATTGGTCTTAAGTTTCTTTGTAATGTCTTTTTCTGGTTTTGTTAACAGGGTAATGCTGGGCTTATAGAATCAAAATGTTCACTCCTCTTCAATTTTCTGGAAGAGTTTGTATAGAATTTGTGTTACTTCTTTATTAAATATTTGGTAGAACCAGAATCCACCAATGAAACAATCTGGGCCTGGAGATTTCTTTTTTGGAAGGTTTTTAACTGTGAATTTAATTTCTTTATAGCTCTGTTCAGGTTATCTATTTCTTTTTGAGTGAGTTTGGTAGTGTACAACTTTCATGGAATTAGCCCATTTCATATAAATTGTCAAATCTGTACGTATAGAGTTGTTTCTAGGACAGGTACCCCCTGCTTTTCAAAACTCGCTTTATGCCATGTTGCTTCAATGAAAAGACCTGCATTACTACCTGTTTTTGCTAACCAAAAGAAATCCCAAAGAGAATTTTCCCTTTTATGAAAAAAGGCAAAAAGTGAATATAGCATTCAGCATTTGTTTTGTTGTGAGCAGTTATAGAGGTACCTGCACCCCAAGCAGCAAGTGGCACCACCAAGCTCCTTCCCTGGGAACTACACTCAGCAACTCATCATCAAGCCACCGTAGCTTCGAATTGTGTCTGTGAGTATCTAAGCTTTATCGCAATTTACTTCGTGCATCCCTTGGCAAGGTGTGTCCTTTCTTCACTTTACAACATTTCCATTCCGAAAGGTTGCATAGGAATTCTCTTTTGGACAGTTGGGGAAACCTGTATTCCCTTACTGTCCTTTTGAGGTCTTTAGTGATAAATTTTCTTGCATTCCAGATATTGGTAGCTTGTGTGTTTTCCCTCTTTTTGGAGGTCTCATCATAGCTTATAATCTTTTCAAATGACTGGCTTTTATTTTAGTTTCATTGATTTTTCTCTATAGTTTTTCTGTTTTCAATTTCAATTATTTCTTCTCCTTTATTATTTCATCCCTCTTCTTGTTTTGGGTGTGTGTTGCTTTTCTTTTCCTAGTTTCTTAAGATGTAAGCTTAGCACAGGGAACTCTACTCAGTACTCTAATGGTCTATATGGGAAAAGAATCTAAAAAAAGAGTGGATATCTGTGTATGTATAGCTGACTCACTTTGTTGTACACCTGAAACTAACACAACATTGTATTGCTCAATAAATCAACTATACTCCAAAATAATTAAAAAAAAATAAAGTCTAGAAATCAGGAAAATAAAGAATGGGAAAACAATAAAAAAATGTAAGCTTAGATTGTTGATTTGGGGTCTTTATCATTTTCTAAGATAAGCAGTTAGTGTTATAAATTTCACTTTCATCAGTATTTTAGTTGAGTCCCACAAATTTTGATGCTGCATTTTAATTTTGTTCAATTCAAAATAGTTCTTTTCCTTTGAGATTTCTTCTTTGACCCATGGACTATCTAGAAATGTACTGTTTAACTTCCAAGTGTTTGGAGATTGTCCTGTATCTCTTAATGATTTGTAGTTAATTCTATTAGGATCAGAGAACATACTTTGTATGACTTTGTTTTAAATTTCTTAAGCATTGTTTTCTAGCTACTGGTTCAGTGGAACTAAAAGCTCTAATTTCCTTCTCTGATCCCCCTGCTACCAGCTGCTCCATGTATTCTGCGCAAGGTTTTAGTTGCATTCAGTGGGACAGGCAGCAAGAGGCTCTTGAAGACCCCATCCCGCCTCACCTTCAGCCCTAGCGCCGCACAAGCCGAGCCACCCTGCATCACAACGGTGTCTCCCCACCGGCTGGCTTTCTGAGAGCGCTGGGAGAAGTCCGGTTCAGGAGCGTGTGCGTGCGTGCGTGCGGCGGAAATCCCGCCTCTCGACGTCTACGGTTGGCCTTGACCGCAAGGGGGTGAGCTCAAGGAGGAAGAGGAGCCGGATTGAAGGAAACTTGGAGAGTCGGCAGAAGGGGCGGGGATGCTCCTCTTCCCCATTGGCTGGGCCTGCGGAGACGCCTCGATGCGATTGGCTGGGCAGCGTGGGCCGTAGCCCCGCGTCGGCCCGCC
>NW_006790475.1:632987-633398 GCF_000442215.2 Lipotes vexillifer | reverse complement strand
GGGGCTGGGCCAAACCGGGGCACGGCGGGCGTTGGCGCAGCCGCCGGACCGGGGCCTGCACGGACCGCCCGCGGCGCGCGTCTCGGGCTGTCTTTTCATTTCCAAGTGATTATTGTTTCGGATTTTTCTGCAGACGTGAATTTTGGTTAATTTATTTCACGCACCAGTTCTGGCCTGAGGTAAAGCGGAGTATACGTGCTGGTGTCATTTGTCGTTGAGATGTGGGCTTCTTGCAGTCTGTGTGTTTACCTTTTGGATTTAAGGGAAGGGGATGACATTGTGATTTGGTCTTGTAACCGTCCATTCTCAAGGTCTCGCCGACGGGGTACAGACCCGGGCGAATCCCGTGTGTGACTCTTACCTGGACTGGAAGTAGGCTTTTTCCTTTCAAGCCCCATCCTTCTCTTTCCC
>NW_006790475.1:622171-632694 GCF_000442215.2 Lipotes vexillifer | reverse complement strand
TTTCCCTGTCTCCTCCTCTCACTCCCCTCCAGAGCTTCTCCTCTCCCTCCTTCCTGTTCTCTCTTTTTGCCGCATTAAACCTTGCGGTAGGGTCTTTGTAAAATTCTGAAAAGGTTTAGGTCTTAAGCGTTTCTGTTTTACTTGCAGGTTTGACGACTGGGAGGAAATCGGGGGAAAGATGCCTTCTGATTCTTTCTGTTTGGCTGCTCAGGCTCGACTTGACTCCAAATGGTTGAAAACAGATATACAGGTGGGGTTTTGACATTCCTTTTTCCTGGTGTTTTCCTGCCTACATAGTTACATTTCTGGTGAACCCTTTCTTTAGGATATGTAAGGGCATGCAGATCAGATCTTGCCATATTAGAGAAGCAGGTTTGTTTTCTATAACTTTAAATGTACTTTTTATTGTGTCAGTTTTTATTGCTCTGTTTATAGGGTGTGTGGCTGCATTTTAATTACAGTTATTTATAAGTGCAAGAAACGAGATACAGTTATGCAAAAATTTTTTGTTATTATTTTTTAAGAGGTCTGTATCATTCTTAGCCATATCTTGGTGACTGTTTAGTGATACTTTTTGAGATGTTCAGTTAATTATGTGGGGGAGAAGTGACATACAGTCATTTATTATGTCCTGCAGAAACTCACTTATTTTTATGGGATTCTGTGTTTGTGTTTCTGGAGAGACAAGGGTTCAGTTGAGCTGTTTGTTTTGTATTCTCATTGGTTTTATTAAGAGGAGTGCTTGGATTTTCACATCAAGAACATGTGGAAACAAAATGTTAGCCTTAGACTCTCTAATATTTTGTTTTAAGGTACTTGCATGCTTGTCCAGAAATTGTCAAATAAATAACGATGATGTTTCTGTAGTCTTTTCTTTATCCCAAGTTAGTTTTTTTTTTTTTTTTTTTTTTTTTTGTCCCGATTTTTTTTTTTTTTTTTTTTTTTTTTTTTTTTTTTTTTTTTTGCGGTACATGGGCCTCTCACCGTCGTGGCCTCTCCCACCACGGAGCACAGGCTCCAGACGCGCAGGCTCAGCGGCCATGGCTCACGGGCCCAGCCGCTCCGCGGCATGCGGGATCTTCCCAGACCGGGGCACGAACCCGTATCCCCTGCATCGACAGGCGGACTCGCAACCACTGCGCCACCAGGGAAGCCCCCAAGTTAGTTTTGTTTGCAAATGGGAAAACTGTGTAACTCCCTGTTGCCCTCAGAAATGGCTGAAATATTTTGTTGTGTATATGTGTTTTTTCCCTCTTCCCTGAGGTTAACCATTTTAAGTATTTCTTAAGTAATCTTAACCTTGTTTAAATACAGTCTTACCTACTGCATGATGCAAGTCATGTATTCTGTAAGCAGTTGATCTTAGATACTTGTAGTGAAGCATTATTGCCCTTACATTTTTTTTTTAAAGTGTGGAGTCCCAGTTGGTTTCAGAGCCAAGTGTTAAAAACTATGTTGTGGGTGATAGGATTACTTTTGATGGTGTAATGTTAGATAAGGAAAACAAGAAGAATTGGGTTAAGAATTGGCATAGTAGTGACTTTTTTTAAAAATTTAAACATTACCTTTTATTTAGCAATGACTTTCTGTTTTCCTTTGACTTTTTTTTTTTTAAGCAGGGGTGGGAGAAGTGAGAGATGAATAATTTCTTATTTACAAAATCTTGAGATTCAGGCAAACTGATTTTAAGAATTGTTTTTATTTTTTATTTATTTAAAAATGTTTAAAAGAAAATTTATTTATTTTATTTATTTTGGCTGCATTGGGTCTTAGTTGCTGCCCTCGGGATCTTTAGTTGAGACATGTGGACTTCTTAGTTGCGGCATGCATGTGGGATCTAGTTCCCTGACCAGGGATTGAACCCCGGCCCCCTGCATTGGGAGCACAGAGTCTTACCCACTGGACCACCAGGGAAGTCCCAAGAATTGTTTTTGTATTAGTGTTTATATATTTTACAAAACTTTTTGAAGTAAAGAACTTTACCTAATGAAGTTTTTTTTCCCTTAGTAATTATAATTGAATAATTGCTAAATATGAGTTTTAGCATCTTGATCTAAAACCAGTTTAATGCTGAGTTGAGTGCGTACAATGAGTCAGGCAGATACACATAAAAAGAAACACCACTTAAGACTTAGAGTGATTGCCATTTTACCTTTGGTTTATTTAGTGTAATATACAGTGCTTGACCCTTCTTTAGACATTTGAGTACTATTCAGAAGTCTTCCGAACTCCTAGGAATAAGTGAAGAGACCTAGGTCCTAGGAATAAGTGAAGAGACCTAGGTCCTAGGAATAAGTGAAGAGACCTAGGTTTTGGATAGAGAAAAAATGTAGTGTGGGTATTGAAGCTGTGAGATAAATGAAAATAGTGTGAAAAAAGTGATTGGTGGCCTTGGTTTTATACAATTTCTCCAGCATTGCTTATTAAATGTGAGGAGTGAATGTTGTTGTTTTACCCTAAGGAATGACTTAGACATGGTTTACTCTTTGGAATCTTTCCTGAAAACACATATTGTGGATGCCAGCCTTATGCTGATGGGTTTTACACTAATCTTGTTGGGGATATCTCTCCCACCTGGAGTGGGAAGGGTCCCTTTCCTTAAGTAGGCTTTTGTATTGGGAGCAGGTTTGATACCTGGATAATGAATAATATGTGGAGTAGAAACATGTTTCTTAGCTGTAAGAGTTAGCTAATCTATTTTTCTGTGGCTGTTTTTATTTGAAATGCCTGTGAAGTTTTCAATGACTTTAGAAAGGAAAAATTTTTGGAGACTGTGAAAAGTTTTAATATGTCTCTATTACAGAGAATATAGACACTAATCCTAGACTTTCTTGATCAGAGACATTTAGATCCTTCAGGCCTGGGACTTTGTAACCAGCTGCCTCTAATGGAGTACCCATTGTATGGCAGGCATATATCTGGTTTTTACGTATATAATGCTTTTTACTTCTTCAGTACTCTTTTCTGGTGGTTGTGTGGAGTTCCTTGAATCGCCATCTTCCTTCACAACTCTCTTGAGGAGGCAACAAATACAGAGCTAAGAAGTGTTAGCTGCATAATCACTACCATTACCATGTTTATATTTACAGTAAAAGTCCTTCTGTCTGATGTGATTGGTAGTTTTTTTTGTGAACCAAAAAGTCAATTAAGCAAAAGAACTATAAAAATAGTACATAATACCTTAAAACCTTTTTATTCTTAAAATATATATGCATATTTATTTTCTAGTCTTGTTTTTTTTTTTTTTTTTTTTTTTTTTTTTTCATTTTGGCTGTGCCGTATGGCATGTGGGATCTTAGTTCCCTGACCAGGGATCGAACCCCCCACAGTGGAAGCGCAGAGTCTTAACCACTGGACCACTGGGGAAGTCCCTTGCTAGTCTTGATGTAAGGTTAAGGGTGTGTCTTTGAGCCTAGGTCCACGAATGGCTGGCGTTATCCTGTTCTTTCTTGAGTAAGCTGTACTCAGATCAATCTCTTATTTTTGGGTTTCTATTTTTGGGTTCTTTGAAGTGGAACATGAAATTAGATATGTATGAAGCAATTTTTAAAACTTTTTATTTTGAAATAATAATAGACCCACAGGAAGTTGCAAAGAAAGTAGAGAGGTCACGGTATACTCTTCTCCCAGACTCCCCCAGTGGTACAGTCTTAGGTAACTATAGTATAATATTAAAACCAGCAAATTGACATTGGTACAATGTGTGCATAGTTCTATGCCATTTTATCATATTTGTTTATTCATGTAACCACCACCACAACAATTAAGATCCAGAAGTGTTCCATCACCACAAAGATCTCCCTCCTGCTGTGCCTCTGTAGTCACACTCAACTTCCTCTACCATCTTTGACCCCTGGCAATCACTAATCTGTTCTCCATCTCTATAATTTTGTCATTTCGAGAATGTCGTATGGTATGTGACCTTTTAAAACTGGCTTTGTTCACTTGGTATAATGCCTTTGAGGCCCATCAAAGTTGTTGAGTATATCAGTAATGCAACTCAGATTGAATTTTTCTTTTCTTCTAGTCATCAATTTAAAATGATTCAGCATGAAAGTTAGCTTTTAAACTTAAAGTTATTAAATGTATATATTGTCACTTTATGCTTAGAAGTATCAGTAGATTAAAAAATGTAAACATGAACATCTTGGTAAATTCAAATCTCAGGTTTTCCAGTTGACAGATGATACATAGAATTAAAAGGATGTTGTACACACAGGTAACCTAATTGATTTTCGTAATGACTTCTTGTGATTACTTTCGTGCCTGAATAGGTAGTATTGCTCAATTTTTTATTCATCATTTTGGTTGTTTGTATCTTTTCTGTAATTTGGACCTGTCTTGTCAGGGGTTTATATATTTTGTTAGTCTTTTTTAAAGAACTGACTTTTAGCTTTGGTTCTTGGAAAGACTAATAATAGTTATAAAGGAAAGAAAATTAGTTTATCATCGGACTTGACAACAAGGCCTTATGCAGAAGAAAGCTGAGTAACATATTCATGGCACCCAAGAAAAGAAAATGTGAGCCAAGGATTTTATGTTCTAGCAGAACTGACTTTTCAGGTAAAAAGGACACAAGTTTATCAATGAGCAGGAACTCAGAAAATATTGTTTCCATGAGCCCTTCCTGAGGAATTGAGTAGAGAAAGATCTTTGGATGACTGAATGACTGTTCGTGTACATGAAGACTGGTGGTGGGCATTAAACCTATAGTTATGGGTAGAACCCAGAGTGAGTTTTAAAAGGGAGAGAGCATAGCATGTAACAGCTGTATGCTTAAACACGTTGGATTATAGTAGAACTGTTCTGCAGTGTCTAATTTAGTAATCCTGTGCATTGAAGTTTTCACTTTATGTCTTGTATTTTTCATCTTTAGAGATTCCATTCCATTCCTTTTTATATCTTCCATTTCACTTGTCATGATGTTCATATTTTCCTCTCTGTGAGTACATGGAACTTATCTATAATAGAGCTTTTAACATTCTTGTCTGCTAATTCCATCATGTCTGTAATTTCTGCATTTATTTCGATTGACTGAATCTATCATTTCTATTGATTTATTGCTCTGGTTATGGGACATGTTTGCATGCCTGGTTGGACATTATAAATAAATATTATGTTATTCTGCGTTAGATTTTATTCTTTTACAGAGCATTAGTTTTGTCTGGCCTGCATGTAGGTTACTTGGGATCAATTTGGCCTTTCAAAGATTGATCCTAAGGTTTGTTTGGGCTGATCTAGCACAGCCTTTAATCTTGGGCTAATTTATCTGCCTTATTAAGGCAATGTCCTTCTCAAGACTCTAATGCTTGGTGTGTTGGGAGGTCTTTCTGTTCTGGTTGGTGGAAACACAAGATTTCCCAGACTGAATCATGGGGGTTCTGCCTACTCCTTTTTAGTGCTTCTTTCCCCAGACTTGGGAGTGTTCTCAACCCATACCCAGATCAGTTCTCAGCCAGAGTCTCAAGGGGTCCCCTCTGCCCATCTCCAGAGATCAGCCTCTCTGCAGCCAACTTCCTCTCCTGTATTCTTGTCATTTTGACCTAGTTATAGCTGGTCTGTCTCCTCCATTCAGCAAGACCTCTGGGCTCTAATTGGGTTCCCCTTTCCTGTGTTGCAGCCTGGAAGCTGCTTCTAGGCATTAAGTTTGGGAAGTTGTAGCCCTTACTTCATTTGTTGCCCTTCTCAGGGATCACAGTTCTGGGCTGTCTGTTGGCCAGTGTTGGAAAACAGCTGTTTGATATATTCTGTCTGGTTTTCTACCAGACAGGTAATTCCTAAAGAAGTTAATTCTTCACAGGTGGAAGCACAGGCCTTCCCAATCTGCTTTTAATCTCATTTATTGACTTCTTTAGATATTGTTTTTTTTGGTTTTAGAATTTCCACATTTTTGTTTGAATGCATTTTATTGAGGTATAATTATATTTAGTAAAATGCATCTATTTTAAATGTTTAGTTTGAAGTGTTTTGGCAGTTTGCTTAACTGCCACATTAGGTAGTTTTCTATAGTTTCCAGTTCTCTGCTGAAATTGTTGATGTGATCTTTTAATTGCTTGAACACATTAAACCTTGTGCAGCCTCTTTAGATTCCTCGACTGCATCTCCCTTTCCCTCTGGGTTGATAGCCCAGCGTGCCTGTGGGCCGCCCTTCCACTCTTCGTCTTAGATGTAACGTCACAGAGCAGGGCGTAGGTAAGGGCTTCCCAGCTGCCTACCATGGAGTTGCAGGTGACATCGTCTGGAAGGTGGGGGAGAGCAGGAGCTCACTTTCCACGGGGTGAACATTCACCGCTTGGTAAGGAGAGATACGGGAACTGGGTATTTTAATTCCCACCCCCCACCCCCTTTTTTTCCGTCCTTGGATGGGTCTGTGGTTTTTTCTTGGAGACCTTGGTGAAGAGCCCCACACGCCTGGGGAGTGTGCCTGCCGCACACCATGGAGTGGGGACCGGTGCAGCAAAATGGGAGTCTGCAGGCTTTTCCTGTAAAGGGCCAGATCGTAAATATTTCTGTGGGCCATGTGTCCTCTGTAACAGCTGCTCACCTCTGCCGTTGTCATGCGAAAGCAGCTATGGACAGTACATAAAACAAGTACATGTTGGTAGGCTTCAGAAACTTTATGGATACTGAAGTTTGAATGTCATAATTTTCACGTGTCATGAAATATTTTCCTTCTCTTGGTTATTTTTTGATCATTGAAAAATGTAAAAGCCACTCTTAGCTTGAGGGCCATCTAAAATCAGGTCGTGGGCCATGTTTGGCCCCTGGTGGGCCTTAATTTGCTGACCCCTGTAGTAACTTGCTGCATCATTTGCTTCCTATGCTTCCTTGTCTTGCCTCCCCCTCTGCCCTTCCCCTCACTGCCCTGGGCTGGCATCTGCCAGGGAAAGTGTCAGCACTTTAATCTGCTACTTGGGCTTTCCTTTTTTAGGGCAAAGTCTGTATCTGTATGTCTCTTTTCTGGATCCACTCTTGATTTGTTTATGCTGTCTTCCATTTTCTTCATTTTTCAGTCATGTGGCCTTACCCATTTTTATTTTTGTTTGAGTTCTAGGTACTGTACATGAAAAATCGTTGTGATCACTTGGGGGCACTGGGTTACGCTTTCCTCTTCCAGAGAGGATCTATCAAACTAGTAGCACTAGTGACCTCAGGTTACTTCAGAGCAGCAGGGAACTGTGATGGTTCAAAACGGGGCTCCTGCCTGCCAGCTTGCACCTCACCCGTACGCGCGCGCGCGCGCGTGTGTGTGTGGCCCTTCGGAGTTCTGCTCAAAGCGTGGCATGTTTCTGTCTTCCTCACAGGCCTCTTTCCTGTGAGGACCATGGCTCTAGCCTCTCAGCAGCTCCACTGAGCTGTGCTTGGTCTCAGCCCTGCTCGCAGAATTGGCAGGTGCCTCTAGGGAAGCAGCCTTCGCCTCCCTGGGCTGTCCTCCTCTCCTTGCTCCCTGGATGTCTTCAAACAGATGTACTTTATGTTTCTTTCTGACCTTTCCAGTTGTTCTAGAAACCTGTTCTTAAAATTTTTTGGAATTGGTATATTGTCCTGTGTTCTGCAGTTGTTTAGAAAGTATTTTTCTGCAAGGCTAAGAAAAAAAGCCAGATATCTTTACTTTAGTCATCTGCAAATATTTGAACAGATCACATTTCAGGCATATTTTAAAAATAAACATTTTCTAACTATAAGTTAATCAAAATGCCATTTATTTCATTTGGCATATTCTATTTCGGATTATATTGTGTAATTATACAGTTCTGAAGTAGTGATTTTAATAGATACCTGAAGGGTCCGCTTGCCCAATTCTGTCTGGTTTTCAAGTATTGGTAGCACCTGTGATGGCTCCCCCAGGCCTCCTTACTGCATGTGTTGGTGCATGTGGTGTTGGTGAGAAGAGAACAAGTGAGAGTTAGGCCTCTTCCCAAAAACTCTGACAGCCTCAGTGTTGTGTGATCTTGGTCAGGTAATTGAACTAAGTTTTAGTTACTGACCCTCAAAACTGGGCCTATTACTACCGCCTTGCTGGCTTCTTTTCAGGATGAAAATGCCTTTACCTGCTATGTCATTGTAGAGGTGTGCGGTTAAGAATGTAAGAGCACAATGGAAAAGGGTCCTAAGACTGAATAATGCTAATCAGAGGCATCTGGATTCTACGTGAAAAAACTTAAAATTTAAGATCTATGTTGTCACCCATTGGGAACGTTTATGTAAATTACCTACTAATAAAGACAAACTATTTATAGACTGTTGTACAAATACCTTAAACTGACAAATTGAAGTGGCTTTCACTGCTTGTGCAGGTTATTCTTCCAGTGCCATGATTATTTCCCAGTTTTCCTGGCCTCTTTCTCCTTGGGATCCTGTGCTTCCCTCCCAGTACCTTGGAATGCTCTCCCAGGGGCTTCATCTCTGCCTTCTGCAGTCTAGCTCTTTCAAGCCCTGCTCCATGGAAGCTTGCTCTGTTGCCTTAGCAGTGTTCCTCCTTCCTTGAATCCTTTCAGATGCCCGAACCATTGTAGTTTGGTGGTTACTCGAGTTCACGTCTGCAGTTCCTAAGAGGCTTCCACAGCGGGTATCCCTCCAGACACCCAGTGTCTAGCTTCCATACAGCTGCCCTGCTGTCATCCTTCCCAGCATGACTCGAGTGATGAAAGAATGGGCGGTAGTGATAGTTCTTGTTTCCATGTAAACTGGGCTTCTTCCTTGGCTTATTCTTTAATAAATATTTCGTCCCCAGCCACCCAGGGGTAATCCTAGTGGGCAGTCGGGGCTGGTCCACCCTCCCTCCTTCGGCGTTA
The DNA here is from genome assembly GCF_000442215.2 of Lipotes vexillifer. NCBI lineage: Eukaryota > Metazoa > Chordata > Mammalia > Artiodactyla > Lipotidae > Lipotes > Lipotes vexillifer. The sequence continues at coordinate 623,899 of NW_006790475.1, read as the reverse complement.
GCATCTTCTGCAGGTCTGTAGCCCATGCTGTTGACTCCCAGATTTGAACCTCTAGCCCTGAACACTCTGCTAAGATCTGGATTTGTATTTGCAATATGTGTGTAATGTGTCTGTGTGTGTATGTGTGTATGTGTGTGCACGTGCATGGGGAGAGTATCTCCATGTTTATGTTCAGTAGTTGGCGCAAATCTCAGTGGTTAAAACTGAGCTAATTCCCTCTCATCCTGAGTCTGTTCCCTACCTGGTTTTTCACTTTTCACATCTGCTCTGTCCCGTTTGATCTGAAATGTCTTACATACTCTTCTCTTCCATGTCTTGGCTTAGGCTCTCATCCTGTTTTGGGGAGCTCTTAGCAGAGGCCTCCTAAGTTATTTCCTCTGTTTCTGGTTTCTTCCTCTGTCCTCTCCACTGCCCTGACACTGAGTTATGGCTAGAGGTGTGATCATTTATTCCCTGACCCCTAGAGGTGGCGTGTAACTGGTGGAGCACAGCACGTGTGGGGCTATATTTATTCTGGTCACTGTTTGCCTGTGTGGCCTTGTGGGCCAGGACTGAGCCCAGCGGCAGCTCTTAGTTGCCCTCCTCTTACGCAGACCAGCAGGTGAGCCAGGCCTTTCCATTCCCGTGTTAAAACCTCAGGGGCCCTGAACATTTGTGGCTCACTTTTTAGAAAGGATTTACTTCTCCCTCTGCCAGTTAATACTTTTGCCAACAGTCATGTTTTGGTCTCAAGTATGTTTATGGCAGTTATCTTGTTAGTGATGTGGACAGATAAAATATGAGTGCTGAGAGCAAGTTGTTGCTTCTGTGAAAACTAAGTTAGATGCGAAATTGGTTTTCTGTTGCTATGTAACAAGTCACTGACCAGAAATTCAGCAGCTTAAAACAACTCCGTTTACTCTCTCCCCCTTTCTGTGTGGGTCAGGTGTCTGGCCATGGCTTAGCTGGGTTTTCTGCTTCGGGATTCACAGGCTGCAGTCAGGGTGTTGACCAGTCTGCTTTCTCATCTGGAGTCTCATTGGGGTCCTTGTCGGTAGAATTCAGTTTGTTGGGTGTTGGGTGGGGCTGAGCTGAGGGCTCCTAGGAGACACCCCCTCCATTGGCAGCACATGGCAGTGGCTGGGAGGGTGTCTCTTCTGGATGGCCCCATCCTCTTAAGGGCTTTTACCTGACAGGGCCCTAGGGTAATTGTCCTTTTGGTTAACTAGAAATCAACCGATGTGAGACCTTAATTATATATGAGAAATTCCTTCACTTTTGTCACAGAAGGAAACAAAACCTAGTCACAGGTGGAAAGTCCTGTCCTATATTCATAGGTCCTGCCCACACTCAGAGAGAGGATTACACAGGGTGTGTGTGCTCCGGGGGGCAAGGTTCTTGAGGGCATCTTAGATTTGCCTACTACACATTGTTTGGATAAAAGTGAGATGCTAAAAAAATTACTTGTACGGGTTAGGTAAGAGAGAACTGTAAAGGATTGCGGGAAAAACCTTGCAAGTCTAAAGGAATTGTGTACTAAGATTGCTCACAAAGTGCCCTTCAGTTCTTGTTCCCTTTAAAGAAACTGAGTCTGGAAATAGTGGATGCTTCATGAGAGTGGCGAATGTTGGATTGATGACAAGGGACAAGCTGGTGGACTTGTGAACAAAGAAAAGGCCCTGATCTTCCATTAAAAGATGGGCAGGGCTTCCCTGGTGGCGCAGTGGTTGAGAGTCCGCCTGCCGATGC
>NW_006790475.1:591177-621940 GCF_000442215.2 Lipotes vexillifer | reverse complement strand
AAAAAAAAAAAAAAAAAAAAAAAAAAAAAAAAAAAAAAAAAAAAGATGGGCAAACAGATGTGTCTGTTTTAGTGTAAAGTGTCTTGTCTGTCTGAGAAGAGGGTTTCTGTTGTACCTGCTGTTTTCAGAATGGATGCCTTCTTTGGGTGCTCACCATGCCCACCCCCTTCAGTGATTGCTTTCTCTGGGAAACCTTTTCTGACTTCTAAATACTGACAACCAAGAGCATTTTTGTGGGCGTTTTTGTTTTGTCTTTGAATATCACTATGGACTCGTGTTTTTTTTTTTGCCGTACGCGGGCCTCTCACTGTTGTGGCCTCTCCCGTTGTGGAGCACAGGCTCTGGACGCGCAGGCTCAGCGGCCATGGCTCATGGGCCCAGCCACTTCGCGGCATGTGGGATCCTCCCGGACCGGGGCACGAACCTGTGTCCCCTGCATTGGCAGGTGGACTCTCAACCACTGCGCCACCAGGGAAGCCCCGTTATGTATTTTGATGTTCAAAATTATTCTAAATTTGGCCAGTGAGGGAGTCCTCATCAGGCTCTGAGCAGCTTTTTTGGTGCAAACTTAAGATATTCCAGGCTCACCTTTCTGCCCCGGTCGTTGACTCAGCCTTTTTTTCCTAGAGCCCCGGTTTCATTTAGTGGGAAGTGGTACTTGGAAACCAGTATCTGGGTGCTGGGTATACTCACTGCTCTCAGAGTGCCATTGATTTTAGGTCCTTTCCAAGGACAGTGCAAGCAGATATATTCAAATATAAATTCATGCTGAGATTTCCAATTCAACTTGTTCTTAAAAACTTCCTTGATTTTATCTTTTATACTTAAAATCTTAGTTTCTAGTAACATTAACATACTTTATCATAAACATACATTTTATTATATTAACATTGCTTTATTCTACAATATATATACATGAAATAGTTGAAAAATTTTAATGTCAGTATTATAGTTGTGAATAAGACCAATTAGTAAAGTTTAAGGATTTTTTTCCCCTTGAAGTATATCCAGCTAAAGATGTATAATTGAAAAGGGTCTTGAAATACAGTTGATCCTGAACAACGCAGGTTTGAACTACGTGGGTCTACTCGTACTTGGATATTTTTCAGTAGTAAATACTGAAGTACTACACGGTCTGTGGTGGGTTGAGTCTGTGGATGTGGAGGAACCGTGCATATGGAGGGCTGACTATAATAAGTTATATTTGGATTAACCCCTGAGTTGTTCAAGGGTCAAGTGTACTTTTCTTTTTGATAAACAGGTTAATTTGCTTGTTACCAGTTATAGGCTTTGCTTTTTATGATTTAATTGTACTTTTTGAAAATGAAAATCATTTATATGTTTTAGAAGTAAATGTAAGGTATACTCAAAATCTTGCCTTCATTCACCTCTGCTGCTTTTTACCCACGTTCCCCTTCCCATCTCCCGATAAGTGATCATGTTATTTGTGTCTGGTTTATCTTTCCAGAGCACCTGCCCACATGTGTCTTTTTTCTTGTATCTTAGGCAAAACGTAGCATAGTATATAAGCTATTATGCACAGTACCTTTTTCACTTAACTGTATTTCTTGGGAAAATTTTCATTAAATGTTGAACGAATGAGATTTTTTTTTCATATTATTCTTGAAGAATTGCATTGTGAGTGTGATTACTCTGTAAGTTTATTTTATTTATCATTGCCAGCTTGCATTCACACGAGATGGGCTCTGTGGTCTGTGGAATGAAATGGTTAAAGATGGAGAAATTGTATATACTGGAGCAGAGTTAACACAGAATGGAGAGCTTCCTTCTAGAAAAGGTAAGGACCTTTAACTAGTATTTTTCATTGTGTGAAGACCTTTATAAATTGCATTTTATAGACATTTTGGAATGTGCTATAGGAACAGAAGTGTGCTTGAGTGTAAATGAAGTTTTGTTTTCACTTTGGAGATGTCTAAATGATAGTTAATATTAGGAGCTTCCTGGACTTCATTGTTCTATGCAAATTGAAGGCCTTTTCACGGCAGAACCACCTTGCTGTGGTGTCCTTCCTCTGATGTCTCATTTGTAGCTTATAGGAACTCCACTTAATGTTTCTTCATTAAGTTTTGAAATACATATTGCTTTGGCTAACTATAAATTGTGGTTATTATAAGGTCGAGTGGAAATAATCAGTATTCCTGAAATTTTTCCTGTATGACTCTTGAGTGGGAGTGTATAAAACACTTTTTGGAAGCCTTCGGCCTGTGGCCTGGACTTGGCTCCCCTTCTATTTTATCTTCTTGTCTATGCAGGGAAATATCAGTGAACACTCTTGTCAGGCCTGTAGTTATGAAAACGCAATGAAATTCTGTCACTCAGTTGTTCTCGACTTTGGCTGTGACTCAGAATCACTGTTTAGGCTTTAAAAAGAAATGAATGCATGGACCCACCCCAAACCTGAAAAGCCTACAGGTCTACACAGTGAGCAGCTGCACGCCCATCCCCCAGGCCCTACCAGTCCCTCCTCTGTCCATTGGTGTGCCTTACCTGGTGCTCTTGAGCACTTCATGCACGTTATTAACAGGGTCGAGTTCAGTGTAACTTTTTGTCTTTAAGGTAAAACATATGCATAATAAAATACATGTTCTAAGTTTACTCTTCCATAAGTTTGGACAGATGTAATTGGTGTAACTTAGACCCCTCAACGTTACGCTTGCTTCGAAGGTTCTCTCGTGCCCCTTCCCGGCTCACCCCTACCCTCTCTGCTCAGAGGCAACTACTGGTCTGATCTTTCTCTACCGTGGATTAGTTTTGCCTCTTCTAGACTTACATGTAAATAGGATAATGTAGTCCTCTGTGCTGTTTTGTGCTTCTTTCACTCCGTAATGTTTTAGTAGTTCATTCTGTATATATATATTTTTTGAATATTTTAATTTAATTTAATTTATTTTTTTATACAGCAGGTGCTTATTAGTTATCTATTTTATACACATCAGTGTATACATGTCAATCGCAATCTCCCAATTCATCCCACCACCACCACGCCCCTGCCACTTTCCCCCCTTGGTATCCATAAGTTTGTTCTCTACATCTGGGTCTCTATTTCTGCCCTGCAGACTGGTTCACCTGTACCATTTTTCTAGATTCCACACATATGTGTTAATATACGATATTTGTTTTTCTCTTTCTGACTTCACTCTGTATGACAGTCTCTAGATCCATCCATGTCTCAACAAATGACCCAATTTCGTTCCTTTTTATGGCTGAGTAATATTCCATTGTGTATATGTACCACGTCTTCTTTATCCATTCGTCTGTCGATGGGCATTTAGGTTGCTTCCATGATCTGGCTATTGTAAATAGTGCTGCAGTGAACATTGGAGTGCATGTATCTTTTTGAATTATGGTTTTCCATTCTGTATATTTTTAAAGTTTTTGTGCCTCTTCGTCTCAGCTCTCCAGTATTTGTTAATGCATTAACACTCATTCCCCAAAATGTTTTTTGTGAAACATTAGTTCTAAAAGATACTCTGAGAAAAGCTAATTACATGGAAAAATTCAAAGTGTATTTCTTATTCATTACATTTGATGAATATTTTTTGTTCTTTGTTCTTTTAAAAATCATGTGGTTAGAAAGCACAGTGTAATTGTTCTTTATGTAGGTCCCAACTGAATAGTTTTTTTGACATTCAGTAAAAGTTTATTTTTAATGTGGCATGATATGTGCTTTATATTATTAGAAAATACTTTTTTTCTCAGGCTTATACATGACAAATTTCATTTTTAAGACTGTGTACATTATATGTGGTTGTATTGTAGCTGATTGTGAGGAAAATACAGATTAGAGTAGAAGTTCCTCAAACACACAGTTTTCTTTGTTCTGTTTTCCGCAGGGATCGATCACTTTCTTCTGCACCCACCCATTCTAGGATGAGTTCTTACTGTTATCAAGCTGGATTTCTGCATGCTTAATTTCTGGGAAATCGCGGCTTCTAATAATTTGCGTTTCCATTGAGATAAACTTTGTTTTCTTTTGCAGTCACATTTAGAACTTTTTGGTCCTACTGATGAGGAAAGAATGCTTCCTCCTACGTAGTAAGCTTTTGTGTTTCCTTTTGGGGGCCTGCCCTACAAAAGACAGGCTAGATTATAGTCATATACATTTTTTTAAGTGAACATTTCTTTCAACCCTCTTTAGGGTTGTTTGTATTTATTATTTTGAGGAAAGTAGAGGAGGGAATAGGATATAAAGAAAGGAAAGTTAGGAGGCTACTAAAATATATGCTAAGCTTATGTTTTTATTTTTGTCTAGGGCTGGCCTTTATGTGAAGAACTTAAGTATCATGAGCTGTTTCATTTATTATAAACCTTCTCAGTCTATGCAGATAGTAGAAATACACTAGCCATTATTTTGCTTAGCCAGGTCTCTTGAAAAAGTTTCACTGCTGCTTCTATTACATTACAAATGTAATTTATTGACATCAGGACCAACTTTTTGTAGTTTTATGGAGCTTACTTTTGGCTTTTTCTGACTTCATATTGTACTTAAGTGCATTAATTGTTTTGGGTTTTTTTTTTTCCTTTGTCTAGTCAGTACTCTTTAGTTATGTGTTCCATGAGATGAGTTTTTGATTTTTTTTTTAAAGAATACAACTTTCCTGCTAGTTTCATAGTTTTTCTGTGGAGGGTGTAAAACATTGAATGTGGCCTTTCTCCCCAAATAATTCATGATTATTTGGGCATAAAAGGCATCTGTATAAGCAAGGTGTATAACAGGATGATGAAGACCCCATGATGTTACTCACAGCCAAGGCTGGAGGAGTTCCGAGGTGGAGTGTTCCCTGTGGTCTGTCAGGGGGCCCTGGCCTGGGCTCAAGGGCGGTGGCGTGTGGGGTCCCCAGGGAGAAGTGAGCACAGGCCTCCAGGTGGAGGACTGCAAAGAGCAGCAGCGTGCCGGGTAACGGGGAACAGCGGAGGTGGGGTGGGCCAGCCTGGAGGGAAGTGCACTCCTTGGAGCGCCAGCTGCGTCTGAATCCAGGAGGGGGCGCCTGCTGCTGCGCTGGACACACTCCCGGGGGACACGCTTACACACTACAGGTCAAAAGCCTAAGGGTTCTCAAACTCTGTAGTTCATCAGGATCTCCTGTAGGCTTGGTCAGACACCCATGCTTGGCCCACCCTTAGAGCTCTCTGTTACTTGGAGTTGGGATAGGGCTTGGGAATCTGCCTTTCTAATGTGTTTCCAAGTCCTGCTGATGATGCTTGCTTGCCAAAGAGTACGTTGTGTGTTTGTAGCTACAGTCTATTACATTGCGAGTTTCAGAGGCAGAAAGAGGAAAACAGCTTCCTCGTGTGCTCCTTAGAAAATAGAACATTAAAGAAAAGCAGGGCTTCCCTGGTGGCACAGTGGTTGAGAGTCCGCCTTCTGATGCAGGGGACATGGGTTTGTGCCCCAGTCTGGGAAGATCCCACGTGCCGCGGAGCGGCTGGCTCATGAGCCATGGCCGCTGGGCTTGCGCGTCCGGAGCCTGTGCTCCGCCACGGGAGAGGCCACAACAGTGAGAGGCCCGCGTACCGCAAAAAACAAAACAAAACAAAACAACAACAAATGACCACAGTTAGATTTCCCTCATAAATATATTCTGTCCTTCATAGTTAATTCTTAGTGCTTTGAATCTTGAGTCCTTTATGGAAAACTGAACCCACTCCTGGGAGCCTGCCTGATGTCTGTTGGAAGCAGTGATATCAGCTTCTGCTGGAGTCTGTTCCCTACAGGGTTGGTGCTATTGCTTTTGTTTGTTGAAGACCCAATTTCTGGCCTTTAGCTTTAGAAGGGAGCAGATGATAAAACTTGAGGCTCCAGTTGATTGATTAGACTTAGCAACGTTATCAGAATGGACAGGAGTAAAATCTTCTGCAGGGTGGGCTTCTTGGCTGTGGTGTGAGGATTTGGTTCTTGTCCATCCTGGGGGTTAGAACATAGCAAAGGCAGCGAGGCATGGAAGCATGTCTAGAGCCTCCCACTGTCCTGGGAATTGCAGTGTGTTTGTTTAAATAACATCCTGCCTGTATGAAGTTAATCAAGGGAATGCTAATTTTCTCTTTTTGATCTGCTGGCTCTCCCATATTGTGGCCCTGAAGCACAGGGAAGCTCTAATGATAGCTGTGAGCTCATGAAGAAATACGGAGCATCCCATCTCTGCTCATTTTTATGTCCAGCCTTCTTGCTGCATGTGGGTGTTAACATCATGAACTCCATGATGTGGGAGCCACTGTTTGTTATTCTGGTCATTTAGGAAGTGCCAGATACATCTGGTGTAAAAATACCTTGACAGTTTTATAGTTCAGAGTTTAGCGTCTGATCCTGGGAAGGTGGCATCAAACAGCTTTCAGAGGAAGCTGACCTGGGCTCAAGAGAGGATGGCTGTGCCATAGTGCCAGAGAGAAAGCCCAGCCTGGTAGTAAAGGGCTCACACTTTTGTTTATTGCTCAACTTTGTCAATTCTGACACATTTTTGCAGGTTTTGTTTAACTTAGGCAGATAAAGTTCCCTTTCCCTCAAATCTTCTGCAGTTTACTTATCTGCTCACTTATCTCTTACCGTCTTCTTTCACGTTTTGGCATAATTGGACATTTTCCTTTAAGACAAAAATTACTGTCTTTCTTCCTTTTTTTTGGCTGCGCCGTGCTGTGCGGCATGTGGGATCTTAGTTCCCCCACCAGGGATTGAACCCGCGCCCCCTGCAGTGGAAGCGCAGAGCCCTAACCACTGGACTGCCGGGGAAGTCCCTATCTTTCTTCCATGTTTATTCCTTGACGGTAACGTTTATCATCTTGCTTATATATTTACATTTCTCTGCCACCATCCTTTCTGGTTTAATCTCAACCATCCATGTTAATTATGACTTTTATCTAAATTAAGTAGCCTCTAATTCGGATAGTGGTTCCACACCACTTCTGTAATTCTCCAGCACCAACTGGATAGCTAATAATTCAATCCAGTTCTGACACTTAACTACTGGAGTTAGCTCAGGCCCCACAAATTAAGGGCTCCGTCCCGCAAGACTACCTCCACTTCAGATGCCAGCCTCAAATGGGATTCTCAGACTACTCCCACTTCTGCCTGGCTGACTACAAATTCGGAGGTTACCATGACCCTCGCAGTCTCAATAATTCACTAGAACAACTCACAGAATGCAGGAAAACACTTCGTTGGTTTATTTTAAAGAATACAGCTCGGGAACAGCCAAATGGAAGAGATGGAGAAGGCAAGGTTTGGGGGAAGGAGCTCAGAGCTTCCATATGCCTTCTCTGGGCCCTCCACCCTCCCAGCACACCTGTGTGTTCACCGACCTGGCATCTCCCCAAATTCTGTTGTTCAAGAGATTTTATAATTTAATCTCAGCCCCCCTCTCTCTGGAGGTCAGGGGGTGGGCTGATAGTTCTCACCCTCTAATCGCTGTTTGGTCCTTCTGGTATCCAGCCCACATCATGAAGCTGTCTAAAGGCCCCATGCTGAGTCAGCTCATTAGCATAAGCTCAGGTACAGTGGAAAGGGGCTTCTTATGAGTATCAAAAGACACTCCTATCCTCAGTAAATTCCAAGGGTTTTAGGAGCTCTGCGCCAGGAAACTAGAGCAAAGACCAAATATATATTTTTATTATACCACAGATAAAAAAATGGGAAGTAGGTGTTAGAGCATTTTAGCAGAGCTCTGGAGTCCACATTATAAGGGTCCCATTTTACATGTTTAATAAGCAAGAAGAATGTGCTCATTAAGAGGTGCAAAGGTGGTTTTGAATACTGCCATGCAGTAACAATAAGAGGCAAAGGCATGTGTGCATTTATTCGTTAACCTGTGCTTGGTGACTGATGATCTAGTTATTTTCTCTTAGCATTTGTACAGGGGTTCACAGATTAGCTATCGATTAAATCAGTTTAATATTGGGGCCAGTGTAAGTAAATGAAAGATTTGAACGTTGCTTTTAAGGTAATACACTACGGAACAGTGTGATTTTTACTGATATAAAAAAGTTTGTCAGAATTTTATAATTCAGTTAGAGTGAGTCTGTAATCTTATATTTTCACAGTCTTACACGTGGAAGTTATGTCAACTTTCTGATGAGTGAAACTCACGTAGACAGTTTAGAAAATTCAGATTAACTAGGCTCTCCTTGAGAAAACAAACCCAAGGCTTAGAAATCATGTATGCTCTGTTATATGCCACACTGATAGCACATCGGGGAATGGACATAGAGCCTTTTTTTTTTTTTTTTTTTTTTTTTTTTTTTTTGCGGTACGCGGGCCTCTCACTGTTGTGACCTCTCCCGTTGCGGAGCACAGGCTCTGGACGCGCAGGCTCAGCGGCCGTGGTTCACGGGCCCAGCCGCTCTGCGGCATGTGGGATCTTCCCGGACCGGGGTACGAACCTGTGTCCCCTGAATCGGCAGGCGGACTCTCAACCACTGTGCCACCAGGGAAGCCCCATAGAGCCATTTTTAACCAGAGTTATCAAGTCAGTCTGATTTATCCAAGGGTTCACCTGGAGTATGTGAATTTAAATTCTAAATGTAAAGGTGCCTCTAAGTTAGCAGTTTCTGAGAGATGTGTTTTCCTTCCATAGTTATTGAGATGTAATTAACATAAGTTTAAGTTTAAGATGTATAGTGTGATGATTTGATATACATAGCAAATGAAATTACCACAATAAGGTTAGTTAACACGTCCATCCCTTCACATAATTACCATTTTTTGATGTGTGGTGAGAACATTTACAGTTATTCTCTTAGCAGCTGTCAAGTATACAGGACTCTGCGGTTAACTGTAGTCACCATGTTGTACATTACATCCCCATAACTTATTTTTCTTATAACTGGAAGTTTGTACTCTTTGACTGATGTCTCCGACCCGGGCAGCTCCTGGCAACCACCAGTGTACTCTCTATGTTGAAGCCTTTTTAGATTCTACATGTAAGTGGATCATATAGCCTGTCTGACTTAATTTCACTTAGTGTAATGTCCTAGTCAACCATGGTGTTCTAAATGGCAGGATTTTCTTCTTCTTTTAATGGCTGAATAGTATTCCATTGTGTGAGAGTGCCTGTGTGTGTGTGTTTGTGTGTGTGTACATACACATTTTCTTTATCCATTCATCCGTTGATGGACAGTTAGATTGTTTCTGTGTCTTGGCTTTTGTGAATAATGCTGCAGTGACTATGGTGATGCAAATATCTTTTTGAGATAGTGATTTCATTTTCTTCGGATATTTACCCAGGAGTGGGAATCCTGGATCATATAGTAGTTCTATTTTTAATTTTTTTGAGGAGTCTCCATACTGTTTTGCATAATAGCTATACCAATTTACACTCCCACCGACAGTGCACAAGGGTTCCATTTCTGAGTTTTTTTTTTTTTTTTTTTTTTTTTAATAATACACAATGTATTTATTTATTTATTTATGGCTGTGTTGGGTCTTCATTTCTGTGCATGGGCTTTCTCTAGTTGTGGCAAGTGGGGGTCACTCTTCATCGCGGTGCGCAGGCCTCTCACTATCGCGGCCTCTGTTGTTGCGGAGCACAGGCTCCAGACGCGCAGGCTCAGTAATTGTGGCTCATGGGCCCAGTTGCTCCATGGCATGTGGGATTTTCCCAGACCAGGGCTCGAACCTGTGTTGTCTGCATTGGCAGGCAGATTCTCAACCACTGCGCCACCAGGGAAGCCCTCTGAGTTTTTTTTAATTAATTTTTTTTTATTGGTGTATAGTTGATTTACAATGTTGTCTTAGTTTCTACTGTACAGCAAAGTGAGTCAGTTATACATATATCCACTCTTTTTTAGATTCTGTTCCTATATAGGTCATTACAGAGTACTGAATAGAGTTCCCTGTGCTTTACAGTATGTTCTTATTATCTATTTTATATATAGTCCATTTCTGAGAGATGTTTTTTTTCCCCCCCTCAAAAGGCTGGCCACTCTTTGAAGTATCAGAAGTTTCTTTCTCTTCCGGGGATTCTTGATTTCCATTTTTTTAGATTATGTAAGTTTTTATTATTCTTTAATAAATAGGAGAATAGGAGTACCACTAGATTTAATAGACTTCATAGTTAATAATTCCTTGCAGAGGTAAGAAAATATACAAATACAATGAAGGGACTGATACCAAGAATCTGCTGGCTCCATAGGGTTTTCTATTGAATGAGTCTGAATTGTGTGTGTGTGTGTGTGTGTGTGTGTGTGTTAATCAGCAGAGGGTGTCAGGATGGTGGGGAAGGGCACAAAATATATAAGAACACTTCATGAATTTGTGTGTCAGCCTTATGCAGGGGCCGTGCTAATCTTCCCTGTATCGTTACCATTTTAGTATATGTGCTGCCAAAGTGAGCACCTGAATTACTTTTAATCATCCAAAGTTCCACCACAGTTTTATCCAACCTCAGACAAATCTGGTCAGCATTTTGGTGTCTGGTCTTGCAGTTGGCTTGTGAGATGATGAGGCACACAGACCCTGGGGCCAGCAGAGGGAGAGCTCTCCTTACTAGCCTAAGGCTCTGGGTGAGATATATGCTCTGAGCACTATCTGGGTGGCAAGAAATGCATTTCAGCAAGGCTAAGATGCCTCAGTAGTAAGACGTGGTATTTATCACCAGGAGAGAATGTGCTGCCCATGAATCTGATGCATATCAATTTGACATGCTGAAATTTGCAAAAGGTACATATCTGGATTGATGAAACACCTACTTCATAGGGTTATTGAGTTGATTAATGAGTTGATTATGACATGTGCAGAACAGTGCCTGGCTCCCAGTTTGTGCTATTTAAGGGTTTGTGATTCTCATGGTGGTTGTTCAAGTGCAGGCGGGAGTGTCAGTGTCCTGTCCCCATGAGTCCCCTTCACTGAACACAGTGCCTGGCACATAGGAGGTGCCGGTACCTAGGATAAAGGATGTCCCATGTTCCTGGTGTTAAATCAGCTTGTGAAGGGACTTGCCTGCCTGAGAGACTGGAACTCCTGTTTTTGATTAAAGGAGTTGCAGCTGAAATGAGTTCAAATCTTTTATATCACACATTTATTTTTAAATTCACTGTTAGAACTTTTAAACATTTTTATCTTATTAAAAATACTTATATTGTATGCATAGCTTATAGCATTCAAAAGCTAACACAGTTTTCAGCAAAGAGTGAGTTCCTTCCCAGTCCTATTCTTCAGTTACCTCCTTTTATTTATTTTTTTCCTTCTCAGGGGTATTATTACTATTATAAGTATCTTTCCAGAGGTAACTTATGGGCATATAAGTGCATGTATGAAACATATACACTTTATTTTCAATAGAAATTAAAGCCTTCCAGGATGTGAGGTACACCAGAATTTAGAAGAAATGTACAAAAAATGTGTAACGGTACAACATTTAGAGTCTAACCCTCAGTCTCTGGCTTGACTTTATTTTATCCTTTTTTCAAATAAGTAAATTGACCCCTCCTGGACCCAGCTCCATTGAGTCGAGGAGAGACCAGTGGATGGGTAGGAAGCACAGCCCAGACTGCAGCCAGGCTGCTTTGGCCATGGGTCATTGTGGGCAGTTCTGTGGATCGGAGCTTCCAGATCCTTTTCCACACTGCAGTCCCAGGGATGCACGCTCCTCAGGGGAGACTGAGTGAGTTGTGCAGCATGTGGGTCATTCATTCATTTGCTCATTGATTCATGGACTCATCTGGCTGTTGGTGAGGGTGGTTTCTGGTGCTAGGATGTGGTGGTGAATGAGCCAGGCGTAGCTCCTGCTTTCCTGGAGCTTATATACCAACTGGCACAACCAATAAAAAATGGACAGAGTGGCAGTGGGAATAAAACAAGTATGAAGAAAACAACAGGGTGATGCAAGAAGCTGCCAGGGAGGGTCCCTGAGTTGAGAAGCCAGGGCCCCTGCATTTACTCTCATGTCCCTCACCCTGCCTGTAACAGCTCTGTATCCACCTTGAACCGTGAGGACAGGCTCTGTCATTTCACCCTGGTACCTGGCAGAGTACTGTATATACAGGAGAGATCCAATCAGAATTTGTGTCATGAGTTAGTGAGTTGTCTTGTCATGGCTTCAGGCTGATTAGGGCTGTACCAATTCCCCAGTGGAGGATGGGACACTGAAGATGAGTACCCTTTTATGTGTCACTCAGGTGGATGCTTTCAGCTTTTTAACTATTCATGCCTGCTGAGAGGTCTTCCTTAATTTTATTTCTCCATCTTTTAAAATCCCATTTATTGGGAATTCCCTGGCAGTCCAGTGGTTAGCACTCGGTACTCTCACTGCTGGGGCCCTGGGTTCGATCCCTGGCTGGGGAACTAAAATCCCATAAGCCATGCGGCATGGCCAAAAAAAGAAAAAATCCTATTATCGACTTGATGGATCACTTTATTTTTCATGTGAGAATTAAATTTATCTGTTAAATGAATATAGGCATCTTTTTTTCCCTAATCTGCTCCTAAAATCTTTGAATTGTTTGTGAAGTTGCCATGTTACCAGCACTACATCCCTAATCAAATGAGCTAGACATAATAAATATTGCACTGTATCTTTATAATACAGTGGAGTCAAGGGAAATTTGAATGGCCACTTCTGTGTTCGTGTTCCATTAGAAAGTTTTCACACCTAAAATCTCTTAAAATTATACTTGTACTTCTTTGTAAATAGAAAAAGAATTTCAGTGTCATATAAAAACATATACTGTATCTCTTTTTAGCTAATGTTTGATTAATTGGGACCTTTAGTGTAATGGTTAATTTTATGTATCAACTTTGCTAAGCCGTGGTGCCCAGGTATTTATTAGATCAAGTAATATTCCATATAGTTCTGTGAGGGTGATTTTTGGATGAGACTCACATTTAAATCCATGGACGTTGGGGCTTCCCTGGTGGCGCAGTGGTTAAGAATCTGCCTGCCAATGCAGGGGACACAGGTTCGGGCCCTGGTCTGGGAAGATCCCACATGCCATGGAGCAACTAAGCCTGTGCACCACAACTACTGAGCCTGTGCTCTAGAGCCATGAGCCACAGCTACTGAGCCCACGTGCCTATAGCCCGTGCTCCACAACAAGAGAAGCCATGAGAGGCCCGAACACCGCAACGAAGAGTAGCCCCCACTCACTGCAACTGGAGAGAGCCTGCGCACAGCAGTGAAGACCCAACACAGCCAAAAATAAATAAATAAATAAACAAACAAATAAATTTATTAAATAAATAAATAAATCCATGGACTTTGAGTAAAGCAGATTACCCTTTGTAATGTGGGTGGGCCTCATCCAATCAGTCGAAGAGCCTGAATAGAGAGAAGACTCACCTCCCTCCAGCAAGAAGGAATCCTGCCTCCAGATTGCCTTTGGACTCAAACTGTAACATCAGCTGTTCCCTGGGTCTTCAGCCTGCTGGCTTGCCCTGTAGATTTTAGCATTGAATCCCCACAATTAAGGAAGCCAATTCCTTAAAATAAATCAATCTTTTTCCCTCACCACCTTCAACATGCACATACTCCACCCACCTCCGCCACACACCCCTGCTCTGTTTCTGTGGAGAATCCTTGCTAATACACTTAGATACCCATAGTTTTTACTACAGTCTGTTTTTTGAGAAGCGTATATTAGTGAATAAGCTTTCTTCAAAACACAGTTGAACCTTGTTGAACAGTAGAATGCAGGTCTCCCTGATGGTGGCCCTGGGCTGTTCCAGGAGCGCCCCTCCAGCTGTGGCCCCGACCCACCTGTGGGCAGCTGCACAGAAGAGGTGCCTCCTACCTCTATTTTGCTGTGGCCCCTGGGCCCCAAGCCTTTCTGCCTTGGCATTCTTCTTTCTGTAGGTCCTGGAGACAGTGCTTTGAGTGGAAATCTCACTGGGTGGTTGTAAAAAACCTCCTTGCTGTAACTGTCAGGAATGTGTTAAAGTTATCCAGTCCTGGTTGCATCTCCTGGAATCTGCTCGTCTCCTTCAGGGTATTGCCCTGGAACCTCAAGAAGGTCAGCTACTCCGCCACCCCCTGTCCCCAGCTTTCCATAATCTGTGATGTGTGGGTGTTCCATAACACTTTATGTTCTGTTTGTTTTCTCTCTGTAAACTTTGAGCCCTGCGTTTATGAAAAGGAGAGCTGGAGGTACTGTGCATGTTGTCGTGGAGCTGCTTGTGGAGCTCTTCTTGGTGGTTTTTGCATCCTTGTGACTTCCTCCTGCCTTTGCTATTGTAAATGTTCTCATTTATGCTCCTGGGAATAAAACTTGGCGTGTGCTTAGTGTTGCTTCTTGTCTGCTTCCTGATGAATTGTCAAAGGTTTTTACCCTGGATGAGAGATTATATGGCTGGTATTTAAATGAGCATTTTGAGTTCTTTTTTTTTATTTGTAAAATTTATAGCAAGGTGCACATCAGGGGTTGCAGACTTTCTCTAAAGGACCAGGTAGTAAATATTTTAAGCTTTAGGGACCCTAACTATTTGGTAATTATGGAACCCTGCAGTTGTGCCAGAGCAGCCATACGCAAAACTAAGTGCACACCGACATGTGAAGTTTTTATAATGTTTTCATCACAAAATATTATTCTTCTTTTGTATTACTTTTCAATCATTTAAGAATGTGAAATCTTTTATTAGCTTTTGGACCATACATAAACCAGCCTTGGGCTGGAGTTCGCTCCCAGCCTTATAGGTGGACCCCACTGGTGAGCAGGGCCTACCTAGCAGTTAGAGCCAGCACCGTGTTCTAACCTGAGCTCTGTGGCTGGGCTACACTGTGAGGTACAGTTTCTTCCGCATCTGTGAACTGGAAACAAAAGCCTGCCTCCTTGAATAATTGTTTGTAAGGATTAAAAAGGATAATGCCCTGTTGTTTGGCCAGGTACTTTGTATAGTACATGTAAGCTTATTTTCATTTTCCATTAGCTGCTGCCTTTTTGTCCCCTCTACTTAAGTCCTACCTTTTTGGGATGTGGTCTGTCTTGGTGAGTATTCGGTGTGTACTTTAGAAAGAATGCCTGTTCTGCTGTTGTTGGGTGGTGCATGTATAAAATGTTGATCACTTATTCAGGTACATGCCATTGCTGTTACTCATTCTTCATTCCGGTTGTTCCAGATTTCCTTCTGGTATTGTTTCCCTTATCTTAAGATCTTCCTTTAGTAATTCTATTAGAACAGGTCTGCTGACTACAGATTCTCTTAGTTTTTCTTCATTTGAGAATGATGGATATTTTTGTTAGATACAGCATTCTGATTGATAGTTGTTTTGTTTCAGCACTTTAAAAATGTAGAACGTTACTTTCAGGCCTTATACCACAGTTGGCCTTCTGATGCTGTGACATCAGTTTAAACGTTGGTGATGACCGTGACTTTTAGGGAAGAGGAGTATTGCCCCCTAGGAAATGAGTTGGCATTGACCAGGAGAGGGAGGACCGCATGGTGAGGCGGTTGTCAAAAGCATGAACTTTACAAGTCTCCTCTATTATTGTTGATACAGGCGATTGAGTGACCCGTGTGCCATTGGTGTGGGGGAGTATGCCTCCCCAGGGTGCGTCAGTTTCGGTTGCTCAGTGCTTGTGGCAGTAGTGACAAAATTCCATTTGCCACATTGTAACTTAAATAGGAGTTCTTTGAGGAGTCTATTATGCATCTCAGTAAACTTGCTGCCTCCCCCTATAGGGGAGGCAGAAGTGTCATTGAATGCCTTCTTTAAGAGCCCAGCGTGTGTATGCTGAGAAGCAGAATGAGTGCCTTGGTCGCTGTCAGTAATGTCTGGAACTCTAAAGGGGTAAGGAGTGTCCTTGTTCTTATCCTTACAAGGATAAGGCAATTGAGGCCTCGTATTGTGGTCTTAATATATGTAGAGACTTTGATTTATATTTTGGGTATCTGTGAGGGAAGAGATTCCTAGGGTCCTTGAGCCCAAAAAGAGCAACTCTAAAAGGCTGTGTCCCAAAGGTTTGTAAAAATGTGTACCTGGGGCCAGCCTTTGTTCTCAGGAAAGCTCATGACCAGCAGTTTCCACGCTGATGAGGTACAGTATAGTGCAGGGCTGAGAAGGGCAGTTTCTTGCATCTGAAGCCCCAGGGCAACAGCTAGTCATCATATGTGGTCCAGAGACCCCCAGGGGGCATGAGAGAAGGTTGCTGAAGCCTCTTCAGTGAAGGAGTCTCTGAGGGTGCTAAGGGGGGCATATCTGTATTAATTCCCTAGGGATGCTGTAACAAAGTACCACTGACTAGGTGGGTTAAACAACAGAAGTGTATTGTCTCACAGCTCTGGACCCTGCAGGTCCAAAGTCAGGGTGATGGCAGGGTTGTTTCCTTCTGAGGGCTGTGAGAGAAGGCTCTGTTCCGAGGCATTCTTCTTGCTTGTAGTTGGTCATATTCTCCCTGTGTCTTCATATTGTCTTTCCTCTGTGCATATCTTTCTGTGCTTAAATTTCCTCTTTTTGTAAGGACACCAGTCATGTTGGATTAGGGCCCACCCTAATGACCTCATTTTAATTTGATTATCTTCGAAGACCTTAGTTTTATAAATAAGGTCACATTCCCAGCTACTGGAGGCTAGGACTTGAACATCTTTTGGGAGGATATGATTCAACCCATAAACAGGTGCTGTGTTTGTCAAGCCAATTTGTAATTGCTAAATACTTAGTTTAACTTTTTTAAAAAATTTTATTTATTTATTTATTGGCCGCGTTGGGTCTTCGTTGCTGCGTGCGGCCTTTCTTTAGTTGCAGCGAGCAGGGGATACTCTTTTGTGGTGCGCAGGCTTCTCATTGCGGTGGCTGCTTTTTGTTGCGGAGCATGGGCTCTAGGCACGCGGGCTTCAGTAGTTGTGGCTCGCCGGCTCTAGAGTGCAGTCTCAGTAGTTGTGGCACACGGGCTTAGTTGCTTCACGGCATGTGGGATCTTCCCGGATCAGGGCTCGAACCTGAGTCCCCTGCATTGGCAGGGGGGTTTTTTTTTTTTTTTTTTTTTTGGCAGGCAGATTCTTAACCACTCACTGCACCACCAGGGAAGTCCCACTTAGTTTAATTTTAATTTATTACTCATTGTGTCCATGTCCATGCCCACTATGGGATATTTTAGGGCAATGGGTGCTGTGACCATGGGGAGTTTAAGGCAATAATAGTTGTGATGGTTAAGGCAAAGCAAATGTATTTGTCTTCTAGATTATAGGTAGTAATTCCCCTAATATTATATGGGCTGCTTTGTTTAGATTTAGTGGGATCCCCAGCTATACATGTAATTTGAGCCCCAGTATTGATTTAAATTCATGAAGGTTTGCCAGTTGGTACATTTCAGCAGATACTTAAGTTAAATCAGAACCTGTGTCATAGTGGCACCAAAGCCCTTCGTCTTCTTTTTTTTTTGCGGTACGCGGGCCTCTCACTGCTGTGGCCTCTCCCATTGCGGAGCACAGGCTCCGGACGCGCAGGCCCGGCAGCCACGGCCCACGGGCCCAGCCGCTCCGCAGCATGTGGAATCCTCTTGGACCCGGGCACGAACCTGTGTCCCCTGCACCGGCAGGCGGACTCTCAACCACTGTGCCGCCAGGGAAGCCCTCTCTTCTTTTTTTTTTTTTTTTTTTTTTTTTTGGTACGCAGGCCTCTCACTGTTGTGGCCTCTCCCATTGCGGAGCACAGGCTCCAGACGCACAGGCTCAGCGGCCATGGCTCACGGGCCCAGCCGCTCCGCGGCATGTGGGATCTTCCCGGACTGGGGTACGAACCCGCATCCCCTGCATCGGCAGGTGGACTGTCAACCACTGCGCCACCAGGGAAGCCCGCCCTGTCTTCTTATTGTATAAGTTCTTGCAGTAAACTTTGGAGTTCCACTTGCGTTAAATTGTGGACCTTTGTTTCAAATTTAATTTGTTTTTCTCCAGAAAGCTTCAGTATTGTCAGGGTAAGGGGATGCCCCATGGCGAAGGTCACTTTATAGGGTTTAAGGATGCTGGGCTTACATTGGGCTTGAATTAACCACTTTGCTGTGCCCATGGCTGCCCTGGGTGTTTTCTCTACAACCTTGGGGATCAGGCTCTTTGTTGTGACAGAGGCAGCAGAGTGGTGTAGTGGGAGAGTACTGGACCTACAGCCCAGAGGTGATGCATGGACACCATCCTCTGCTGCAGCCTTGCCTTTTCCCAAAGTGCACCCTTCTTCTCCCTCTGCCCCTCTCTCCCTCCTCCCCCTTCTCCACATTCCCTCAGTAGTTTAGATTTCTAGCCAAATAAAGCCCAGGCTTTCGGTTCCTGTCCCTGTCCAGTCACTCATAGTGAGGATCTTCTGGGTGGTTACAGGGAAGATTTGGGGTCCTGATGGCCCACCTCTTCTTCCAGGGAATGCCAGTCAACCTCCCCAGGGTTGGGATCCACAGCCAGTCTGGTCATTTAAAGCATACTATTGTATGTTTGTGTATGTGCATGCATTGTAAGTTTGTGTACATGGAGTGTGTGTGGTTCTTTAGCCCAAGCACTATATTTTTAAGTTGTGTCCAGGGTCATTAGACTGCTGCGGGTCTCTGTCTTCCACATCCCCCCAATCCCAGGCCTGTGTGAGAGCTCTGTGGGCATAGCCCCTCGGGGCGACTGGAGGACCTTCCATGTAACTCAGCTGTACCAGATTGCTCTCCAAGTAGGCTGCGGGGTCCACCCTCCCACCAGCTGTGTCTGAAGATTTGTGCCTCCAGCCCTACATTTCTACTGACACTTGGCATTATTTAGTTACTGAACTCATCATTGTGGGCTTATTCCCTGGCATGCGTTGTTCTAGGCATTTGGGATATATCAGAGAGCAAAACCAGATGAAAAAGGAAAAAAAAATTACTGCTTTGGAGCTTATATTTTAGCTTTCTAACAGTTGTGAATTTGGTGAGTGTAAAATAATATAATACTTCATTATTTTAATTTATATTTTTCTAAATATGAATTTGAGTATCTCTTCATAGCATTAGCTGTTTGGGGTTCCTTCTGTTGGATATCTGATATTTTTCTGATAGAATTTAGGAGTTTCTTTTGTCCCTTGTTGGTTTTAGGTATTTTTAGATACTCCTTACTGTTTGTGATATGATATATTCTCTTTCACAGATTTAGATGTACAGTTGACGCTAGCAACATGGGTTTGAGCTGTACAGGTCCACGTATAAGCAGATTTTTTTTTCAGTAGTAAATACTGCAGCACTGCCTGATCCTTGGTTGTTGGAATCGCTGGACTCGGAAGAACTGCACATGTGGAGGGCTGACTATAAAGTTACATGCGGATTTTCAACTGCACATGTTGTTCAAGGGTTAACTGTATATTTCTAATTATGTCATTTAGAAAATAGTTCATTTAGTAAGGGCTTTCTAGGCTAGGACACATTTACACCTCAATGTTAATATTAGTTCTCTCTTAACTTACTGTGTAAGGAGTTTCATGACCTTTTTTCTTGACTGAAACTTGTCAGTGTCCTAAAGTCGTGGTTCTCACGTTTCTGCTGTATTGCAGTGCTCCTGAATTACACTCCCTCAGTGATAGTGGCCCTGTGTAGCACTGGTTCTCAGTTGGTGGTGGAGTAGGGCAATGTATGGAGTTGAAAATGATCGGTGAATCATACTCGGATTCCACATCCTCCCTTCCCGTGGACACACAGAAGTTGGGAATCACTGGATGAAAACAATTAATGTTAATATCAAAGACTAAGTTTCTTAGTTGTGAGATGTAGTAGGAAATTGGAATATTTTGGAAGACATGCTTCAAAGAACAGTTTGAATATCGATTTTTTAAATTAAAAGGGTCACTGGGCTATTCATTACTTAATAAATCACACTGTTTCTGTTATGTTGATGAGTCATGTAATTTTTTTTTTCCCAACCATCAAATGGTCAGCTAATGATGTGTGTTGTAACTTAACCTTTCCATTTCTGGGAGGGACTGGCAAAGAGATGTTACATTTTAAAAAGCAATTTATACATGTACATTTAAAAATTTTTTTTCCAGATGATGGTGTTGGCAAGTGGATGTTACATTTTAAAAAGCAACTTATACACTTAAATTTTAAAAAAATTTTCCAGATGATGGTGTTGATACGCAGATTGGAACAAAGAAAGAAGATCTGAATGACAAAGAGAAAAAAGAAGAGGAAGAAACTCCTGCACCTGCATATAGAGCCAAATCAATCCTAGAGAGCTGGGTGTGGGGCAAGCAACCAGGTATTATGATCTTCTGAACTTTTGGTACTTTGGAACGATTGATCCAGCACTCATTTTCTAGATAGAGTAGGTGGACTTGTTTTTGGTCATAGAATTTTTAAAAATTAAACTTAAAACTTTTTATATTGTAATAGACTGTGCATAACATACATTTTACCATTTCAGTCAGTTTTAAGTATACAGTTCAGTGACATTAAATACATTCACACTGTTGTGCAGTTATGACCACCACCCATTTCCAGAGCCTCTTCATCTTCCCAAACTGGAACTCTGTACTTATTAAATGATAACTCCCCTTTCTTCCCTAGGCCCCTGGAAACCACTAACTTTCTGTTTTTAGGATTTTGACTAGTCTAGTTAACTCATATAAGTGGAATCATAATATTTGTCTTTTGGTATCTGGCTTGTTACTTTATTTAGCATAATGTCTTCAAGATTCATTCATGTTGTAGCATGTGTCAGAATTTCCTTCCTCTTTAAGACTGAATAATATTCCATTGTATGTATATGCCACATTTTGTTCATCCATTTGTGGATGGGCATTTGAGTTGCTTCCACCTTTTGGCTGTTGGGAATAGTGCTGCTAAGAACATAGGTGTACACGAGTTCGAGTCTCTGCTTCAATTCATTGTGTATATACCTAGGAGTAAAATTGCTGGATCATGTGGTAATTCTGTGTTAAACTTTTTTTTTGTCCAGTTTTATTGAGATATAATTGACATAAAGCAGTGTATAGTGTACAGCATAATGGTTTGACTTACAAATATCATGAAATGATTACCACAAAAAATTCAGTGACCATCCATCATCTCATATAGATACAGAATTAAAGAAATAGAAAAAATATTTTTTCCTCGTGATGAGAAATCTTAGGGTTTCCTTTCTAACTTCCATATTAACATATAGCAGCATTAATTATCTTTATCATGTTGTTCATTACATCCCTCATACTTACTTATCTTATAACTGGAAGTTTCTGCCTTTTGACGCCCTTCAGCCAATCCCCCCTCCCCCCACCCCCTGCCTCTGGTAACCACAAATCTGATCTCTTTTCCTATGAGTTTGTTTCTTCGTTTTTGAAGTAGAATTGACCTACAACATTGTGTTACTCCCTGTTATACAACATAGTGATTTGATATTTCTATACATTTCAAAATGATCATCACAATAAGTCTAGTTATGATCTGTTACCATACAAAAATGTTACCTAATTACTGACTGTATTCCCCACACTACATTTCATACCCATAACTCATTTTTTTATTGAAGTATAGTTGATTTACAATGTTGTGTTAATTTCTGCTGTATGACAAAGTGATTTAGTTATACACATACATACATTCTTTTAAAAATTCTTTTCCATTATGGTTTATCACAGGATACTGAACATAGTTCCCTGTGCTATACAGTAGGACCTTGTTGTTTATCCATTCTATATATAATACTTTGCATCTGCTAGTCCCAAACTCCCAATCCATCCCTTCCCCACTCCTCCCCCTTGGCAACCACCAGTCTGTTCTCTATGTCTGTGAGTCTGTTTCTGTTTTGTAGATAGGTTCATTTGTGTCATATTTTAGCCCTGACTCATTTCCTTTGCAACTGGTTGTTTGTACCTCTTAATCTCCCTCACCTCCCACTTTTCTCCCCACTGGCAACTACCTGTTTGTTCTCTGTATCTTTGACTCTGTTTATGTTTAGTTATGTTTATTTATTTGTTTCACTTTTTAGATTCCATATATAAGTGAAATCATACAGTATTTGTCTTTCTCTATCTGACTTATTTCACTTAACGTAATACCCTCTAGGTCCATCCATGTTGTCGCAAATAGCAAGATTTCATTCCTTTTTATAGTTGAGTGATATTTTGTGTGTGTGTGTGTGTATCTGTATCTATACTTATGACATCTTCTTTATCCACTCATTTATTGATGGGCACTTAGGTTGCTTTCATATTTTGGCAATTGTAAACAATGCTGCAATGAACATAGGGGTACTTATATCTTTTCTAATTGGTGTTTTTGTTTTCTTTGTATAAATACCCAGAAGTGGGATTGCTGGATCATATGGTAGTTCTATATTTAATTTTTTGAGACATCTCCATATTGTTGTCCATTGTAGCTGCACCAATTTACATTCCCACAAACAGTGCACAAGGCTTCTCTTTTCTCCACATCCTTGTCAACACTTGTTATTTGTTGCCTTTTTGATAATAGCCATTCTGACAGGTGTGAGGTGATACCTATTTCACTGTGGTTTTGATTTACATTTCCCTTATGATTAGTGATGTTGAGCGTCTTTTCATGTGCCTGTTGGCCATTTAAATGTCTTCTTTGGAAAAATATCTGTTCAGATCCTCTGCATTTTTTTAATTGGGTAGTTTGTTTGTTTTGATGTTGATTTAAGTGAGTTCTTTGTATATTTTGGATATTAACCCCTTATCAGATATATTGTTTGTAAATGTCTTCTCCTATTCAGTAGGCAGCCTTATCCTTTTTTTTTTAAACATCTTTATTGGAGTATAATTGCTTTATATTGGTGTGTTAGTTTCTGCTTTATAACAAAATGAACCAGTTATACATATACATATGTTCCCATATCTCTTCCCTCTTGCGTCTCCCTCCCTCCCACCCTCCCTATCTCACTCCTCTAGGTGGTCACAAACCACCTAGCTGATCTCCCTGTGCTATGCGGCTGCTTCCCACTAGCTATCTATTTTATGTTTGGTAGTGTATAAGCCTTATCCTTTGGTTGATAGTTTTCTTCCCTATGCAGAAGCTTTTTAGTTTGATGTAGTCCCATTAGTTTACTTTTGCTTTTGTTTCCCTTGCCTGAGGAGACATATCCAGAAAGATATTGCTAGGACCAGTGTCAAAGAGTGTACTGTCTGTGTTTTCTTCTAGAAGTTTTATGGTTTCAGGTCTTACATTTAAGTCTTAAATCCATTTTGAATTTTTTTTGTGCATGGTGTGAGAGAGTAGTCCAGTTTTGCATGTAGCGGTCCAGTTTTCCCAGCATCATGTGTTGAAGAGGCTGTCTGTTTTCCATTGTATATTTTTACCTCTTTTTGATTAATTGCCCATATAAGTATGGGTTCATTCTGGGCTTTCTATTCTTTTCCATTGATCTATGTATCTGTTTCTGTGCCAGTACCATACTGTTTTGATTACTGTAGCTTTGTAGTATAGTTTAAAATCAGGGAGCATGATACCTCCAACGTTGTTCTTCTTTCTCAAGAATGTTTTAGCTATTTGGGGTTTTTGTGTTTCCGTACAAATTTTAGAATTATTTGTTTTAGTTTTGTGAAAAATGCCATTGGGATTTTGATAGGGATTGCATTGAATCTGTAGATGGGTAGTATGGTCATTTAGGCAATATTAATTCTTTCAGTATACGAGCACAGTATATCTTTCCATCTGTTTGTGTAGTCTTCGATTTCCTTCATGAGTGTCTTACAGTTTTTTGACTACAGTTCTTTTACCTCCTTAGATTTATTCCTGGGTACTTTATTCTTTTTGATGCAACTGTAAATGGGACTGTTTTCTTAATTTCTCATTCTGATAGTTCATTGTTCATGAGTAGAAATGCAGCAGATTTGTGTTTATTAATTTTGTATCCTAAAACTTTACCAAATTCATTGACAAGTTCTGGTAGTTTTTTGGAGTGTCTTTAGGTTTCCATCTATGCTGTCATGTCACTGCAAACAGTGACAGTTTTACTTATTCCTTTACAGTTTGGATTACTTTTTCTTGTTTGATTGCTGTGGTTAGGACTTCACATACTGTGTTAAAAAAAAGTTGTGAGAGTAGGCAACCTTGTCTTATTCCTGATCTTAGAGGAAATGTTTTAGCTTTTCACCATTGAGTATGATATTAGCTCTGGGCTTGTCATATATAGCCTTTATTACATTGAGGTATGGTCCCTCTGTACCCACTTTTGTGAGAGTTTTTATGATAAATAGATATTGAATTCTGTCAAATGCTTTTTCTGCATCTATTGAGATGATTACATGATTTTTATCCTTCAGTTTGTTAATGTGGTATATAGCACATTGATTGATTTGTGTATGTTGAACCATCCTTGTATCTCTGGAATAAATTCCATTTGATCATGATGTATGATCCTTTTAATGTATTGTTGAATTTGGTTTGCTAATATTTTGTTGAAGGTTTTTTGCATCTGTGAACATCAGGGAAGTTGTCCTATAATTTTCTTGCCTGGTGGTTTTGTTATCTGGTTTTAGTATCAGGGTAATGTTGGCCTTGTAAAATGAGTTTGGAAGTATTCCCTCATTTTCTATTTTTTTTTGTAAGAGTTTGAGAAGTATCGGTATTAATTCTTCTTTGAAGGTTTTGCTGGAGTTTTGTTTGTTGGGAGGTTTTTAATTACTGATTCAGTCTCCTTACAAGTAATTGGTCTGGTCATACTTTCTATTTCTTTATGATTCAGTCTTGGCAGTTTGTATGTTTCTAGGAATTTATTTCTTCTAAGTTGTCTTCGTCTTTCTGTGGTACCAGCTGTAACATTTCCACTTTCGTTTATGAATTTATTTATTTGGGCCCTCTTTATTTCTTGGTGATTCAAGCTAACAGTTTGTTAGTTTTGTTTATCTTTTCAAAAAACAACTGTTGGTTTTATTTATCTTTTCTATTGTCTTTGTAGTCTCTTTCATTTGTTCCCACTCTGATCTTTGTTATTTCCTTCCTTCTAATAACTTTGGGCTTCATTTGTGTTTTTTTTGGTTTATTTGTTTATTTATTTAGTTTCTTGAGGTGTTTATTTAGGCTATCTGGTTTCTTGTTTATTTGAGATTTTTCTTGTTTTTTTGAGGTAGGCATTTATTGTTCTGAACTTCCCTCTTAGAACTGCTTTCGCTACATCCCATAAGTTTGGGTATGTTGTATTTCCATTTTCATTTGTCTCAAGGTATTTTTTTTGTTTTTCTTTTGATTTCTTCCTTGACCCATTGGTTGTTCAGTAGCATGTTGTTTAATCTCCACATATTTGTGAATTTTCCAGTTTTCATCTTGTAATTGATTTCCAGTTTCATAACTTTGTGGTTCAGAAAGATGCTTGATGTGATTTCAGTCTAATTAAGTTTATTGTGACCTAATATGTGATAGTCTGGAGAACATTTCATGTGCATTTGAGAAGAATGTGTATTCTGTTACTTTTGGATGGAATGTTCTGTATATATCTGTTCATCAGATCTAACATGTCATATGAGGCAGATGTTACTTTAATGATTTTTCTGTCCGGATGATTTATCTGTTGATGTAAGGGGTGTATTAAAGCCCTTTACTATACTATAATACAATACTATTATTGTATTGCTATCAATTTCTCCCTTTAGGTCTGTTAAGATTTGCTTTATATTTAGTTAATCCTATGTTGGGTGTATAAGTATTTACAGATGTTATATTCTCTTGTTGGACTCACCCCTTTATCATTATGTAATTCCCTTCTTTTTCTCTTATTACACTTCTGTTTTAAAATCTATTTATCTGATGTAAGTATAGGTACCCCAACTTTGTTTTGGTTTTCATTTGCATGGAATATCTTTTTCCATCCCTTCACTTTCAGTCTGTGTGTTGTGTCCTTATGTCTGAAGTGAGTCTCTTGTAGGCAGTATATAGATGAGTTCTTTTTTTTTTTAATCCTTTTAGCCACTCTGTGTCTTTTTATTGGTGAATTTACTCCATTTACATTTACAGTTATTGATAATGTTTGTTTTTATTGCCATTATAATTGTTTTGTTCCTGGCTGTTTTGTAGTTCTCCTTTGTGATTTGATGATTCTCTTTAGTGGTATGCCTAGATTCCTTTCTCATTATCTTTTGTGTATCTACTGTAGTTTTTTGCTTTGTGGCTACCATGAAGCTTACATATAACAGCTTGTATTTATAACATTCTATTTATAAACATAGTTTGAACATATTCTAAGCTTTGCATTTTTATCCTCCTCTCCCATGTTTTGTGTATTTGATGTCATAATTTGCAACTTTTTATCTTATATATCCCTTGTTTGTTATATTTTTACTTCTTTTGTCATTTAACCTTTATACTCAGTTTTTAAATTATCAATCCACTACCTTTATTATATATTTACTTTTACCAGTGAGATTTATACTTTCAAATGTTTTCTTGTTACTAATTAGTTCTCTTTCTTTTCAGCTTAAAGAACTCTTTTTATCATTTCTATTAAGGCTAGATTAGTGGTGATGAACTCCTTTAACTTTTGCTTGTCTAGAAAACT
Source organism: Lipotes vexillifer (assembly GCF_000442215.2). Taxonomy (NCBI): domain Eukaryota; kingdom Metazoa; phylum Chordata; class Mammalia; order Artiodactyla; family Lipotidae; genus Lipotes; species Lipotes vexillifer. Next base: position 595,548 of record NW_006790475.1, on the reverse strand, counting down.
CTTTATCTCTCCACTTGCTGCTTGATATGTTTGTTGGGTAAAGAAGTTTTTTTCATTCAGACTTTGAATATATTATGCCACTCTCTTCTGCCTTGCAAAATTTCTGCTGAAAATCTACTTACAGTCTTATAGGGGTTCCCTTGCATCTAACAAGTTGTTTTTCAATTGCTGCTTTTAAGATTTTCATCTTATTTTTAACCTTTGACATTTTAATTATGATGTGTTTTGTTATGGGTGTCTTTAGTTTTCTGTTGTTTGGAACTCTCTGGACTTCCTGGATCTCAATGTCTGTTTCCTTCCCCAGGTTAGGGAAGTTTTTACCTATATTACATCAAATAAGTTTTCTGTCCCTTTCTCTGCCTCTTCTTCTGGGACCCTGTGAAGTCTGCTTGATATTGTGTCGTATATCCCTTAAACTATTTTCACATTTTTTCATTGTTTTTTCTTTTTGTTGCTCTGACTGGGTGAACTATGGTGCCCTGTCTTTGAGTTTACTGAGCTTTTCTGCTGCTTCATGTAATGCGCCATTGAACCCTTCTAGCATGTTTTCAGTTCAGTGTAATTTTATTTTTCCAGTGTATTTTCTCTCCTTATTCGATTGGCAACTTCTGGCTTCTAATTTAGTGATTCATCTTTATTTTTTTCCATTCTACTGTTGAGCCCTTTCACCAAACTTTATTTTGGTTATTAGGTTTTTTGGTTCCAGAATTTCCATTTGGTTCTTTTTTTTCTTTTTTAAATAAATCTCCTTTTTCTTGTCTTAGGTTTTCTATTTTTTCATATGTTTCAAGTGTGTTTGTTTTTGCTTTTTGAAGCATTTTTTAAAATTGTGGCTTCTTTAAAATCTTTATGAGAGTATTCTAACGTCTCTGTCATCTTGGTGTTTACATCTGTTGATTGTCTTTTTAAAATTTATTTTGAGATCATCCTGGCTCTTGATGTGATGAGTGACTTTCTTTTGAAACATGGACATCTTCATGTTATGTTCTGAGACTCTGTTTGATTGGTTTTCTGTGACATCGTTCCGGCAGGGCAAGAGTGTGGTATATCTTGTTACTGACAGGGGATGGGAGTTCTGCTGGCTCTCCCCATGGTCTCCATGATTTGTTTCTTTGTTACTTTATTTACTCACCTACTTGTTTCAAGGTATCTTACAATAAATGACTGATTGACTAGGCATTAGGAGTTGGGCAGGGCAAGCACCATTAGGACATCAGGAAGGAGAGCAGGCAGATGCTCAAGGGCATGAAGGCTCTCTCTGAGCTTCACGGTTGTCTCTGGGCTTTGCAGCCACGCAGAAGAGAGACGTATTATTATTTCAAAGTAGAAAACATAGTGATTATTCAGGAAGGTAAAGCTTTTCTTAGGTCTGATTTCTGGAAGAAATTCTGAATGGGGGATGTGTAGACAAACTGTCTTTGGCAGGGCTTGTCTCAGTGAGGTCTCCTGTATGTACAGTGAGACCTCAGTGAAGTCTCAGACACCTCTCAGTGCTGGGCCAAAGGTGATTCTGCAAGGATGCCTGTGAAGGGTAGGGATGGTACTTCATGTATAAATCTTCCTGCTTCTTCATCTTGAGCCTAGTTTGGAATTTAAAGTATTTTAAAAAAACATTTATTAATGTTTTTCTCATATTTTTCTGTTACATTGCTTTTAGTGTTTCTGAAATCTGTATTTAAAAAAATTTTTTTTTTTTTTCCTTTTTTGGCCGTGTCACACAGCATGTGGGATCTTAGTTCCCAGAGCAGGGATCAAACCCTGCATTGGAAGCATGGAGTCTTAGTCACTGGACCACCAGGGAAGTTCCAAAAGTATTTTTCAAAAAAAAAAAAAAAAACCCACAAAAACATATTTTTTCCATCTAGTTTTCTATAATGATTAGCCATTTTAGCTAGTGGAGCTTTCCAGACTTAGCATCCAACCTCTGGTGTCTGGATGTGCATCTCTGTGCCATAAGTCCTGTGTGTGGAGAGGGAAGCTTTGTCCTGGTGGCCTCCCTAGAGAGTGGTGAGGTGTATCCATCTGATGCCTTCTATGATCTCCTCTCCCATAGGAAAAGCATGTTTAGGTCATGGGTAGCTAAAAAATAAATGTCTTCCATATAGGGGAAGTCAGTAGGTGTGTGACTTTTGTCTCTTGGGATATGAGGCTACCAGGGCGATGACTGTTTTGGCTTCATAGCTAATAAATATCAGAGATAGAAAAACAAGCACAGGACATCTCCTGCTCTTGTTACCACTGGGTGCTTTATTGGTATAGGGGGTTGGTGGAAGGTAACTTAGTTTACAGTTCAACTTAAGGCAGCTTTATGCTTAATTGTAAGACAAGACTCCTTTTAGTTATTTTCATTCACATAATTTTCTTCTAGGTACCTAAAAAAAAAAGTCCTTAAGTGTAGAAAATTTCAAACATACACAGTAGAGAGAACAGTATAATGAAATACTACTTACCCATAGCATATTCTGACTAGTTACTTGATCTTTCTCTGAAATATTCCAGTAAATGTATTACCTCTCATCAGTCATGTATGCTGTTCAAACTGTTTTTATTTTGGATTTGGTTTTATAACATGAAAATACTGGATGTAGTTATTCTCTCTATCTAGGAAATGTGTTGCTGATACGGATTGACTTCACAATTTTGTGCTAAAAAGTTTTATACCATGTTTGCAGAGGGGCAGTATAACATGGTGGCTAAGAGTGGTCTCCCATGTGCCATACTCAGCTGGGTGACCTTGGGCAAGCACTCTGTGCCTCAGTTTCCTCCTCCATAGAATGCATGCACAGTACTACCTCCTAATGGTGCCTGTGAGGATTACCTAATGTGTGTAAAGTGCTTAAAACCGTTTGTGGCACATATTAAGCACTCAGCTATTACCTATTATTGTTACCCATTTTATAATGTTACAACAAACTGTGCCCATGATATTCAGAGGTTGGATGTTTTATCTTGTTTTCTAGAGGTGAATGAACTGAAGGAGTGTCTTTCTGTGTTGGTTAGAGAGCAACAAGCTCTGGCCATCCAGTCAGCCACCACCACCCTTTCAGCCCTGAGGCTCAAGCAGAGACTCGTCGTGTTGGAACGATACTTCATTGCCTTGAATAGAACTGTTTTTCAGGAGAATGTCAAAGTTAAGTGGAAAAGCAGCAGCGTTTCTTTGCCTCCTGTGGACAAAAAAAGGTAATAATATAATTAAGAAAGAATCCTGATACCAGCTAAATATAAAACTCATGCTGTTTTGTTTAAGAAAGTTTAATTAAGGCTTTCAATATAGTCTGTTTTTGTTTTCTGAAATTTTATTCTTTCTTTCCCTTTTTGTATGTTTCATATAATCTGGAGAATGGCTTTCCCAATTTGCTCATAAAGTAACAGGCTATGCTGTAACCTGTACCATTATTTTAAAGACCTTGTTCTGTCAGTAACTGTAGAAGCCAGTCAGAAGTTTAGATCAGCATGTCTAGATTTGAAATGGGATCTGAACATTATATTCTTTTTGTTTTGGTACCGGGTAGGGAATTGTCACATTGTAGTAGTGCTTAACTAGTTTAGATGCTTCATTTTTTTTCTTCTTAATGTGATTTACTTATTCTTTTCTTGCAAGAGATGCTTTTATGGATTCACATGCAGTTGTAAGAAATAATACAGAGAGATTCCTTATACCTTTCAGCCAGTTTCCCTAGTTTTTCACTTGCAAAACTGTAGTACAAAAATCACAACTAGGATATCGACTTTGATACATTGTACCCGTCTTACTCAGATTTCCCATTTTGCATGCTTTCAATCCTCTGTGTGTGTGTGTTTGCATGAGATTTTATCACAGGTATAGATTTCTGTCAGTACTGCCACAGGGTACAGGACAAGAACCCTTTTTTATAGCTGCAACCATTAACCTGTTCTCCATGTTTATTATGTAACCTTTTGAGGTTGGCTTCTTCACTCAGCATTATTCCTTTGAGATTCTTACAAGTAGGTGCATGTGTCATCATTGTTGAGCAGGATTCCATGTATGGATGTACCACATTGTGTTTAATCACTCAACCTTTGAAGGATATCTCAGTTGTTTATCATTTTTGAGTATTTTGAATAAAGCTGCTGTGAATATTTGTGTACAGGTTTTTGTGTGAACTTAAGTTTCATTTCTCTGGAATAAATGCCTAGGGTGCAATTGCTGGGTCTTACGTTTAGGTTTGTAAGACATTTTCGTACTGTTTCTGGAATAGCTGTACCATTTCTCATTCTCATTCGCCATGTATGAGTGGTTCCGTTTCTCCATATCCTTGTCAGCATTTGGTGGTGTTGTCACTTATTTATTTTAGCCATTCTGTTAGATGTATAGTGTTATCTCCTAAATTTTAGTACATATCTTTCCCT
>NW_006790475.1:585800-591167 GCF_000442215.2 Lipotes vexillifer | reverse complement strand
CTTTCCCTAATTTCTTGACTTATTTGGATAGTAGTGGGTTTTACCTTTTTCGTAGAACTGGCTGTGGGTTGGATAGTTGATTGGTGTAGATGGGGGTGGGTCCAAGCTATTTCTATTTCTGTTTTCTTAAATAGCTATAAAATGGAGAGCCACTTGTTGAAGATTTAGCAGTTTTTACACGGTACAGATTTAGGACTGTTGGGCTCTTTCTCCGTGGATGAGGTCGCGATTGGCTGAGGGGAACCCCAGCTTCATACTTCTCCTGGTACAGCTTTCTTAGAGGGTTGTTTCCTCATAGAGCTCCCCAAGCACGTATCCTGCACTGTTCAGGATTCATAGACGTGTGCATACCAGCTGCCTCTGTGGATCCCCACGTTCCTCACTGCTAACTTGACTTGATATTGTATCTTGGGGAGATCATTCTATATGATTGCCCATTTTAAATAACATTTCTCCCTAATTATGAAAGCAAATTAGAGTAAATTTGGAGAGTGAAGTATATAGTAGAAATACATAACAGTATAAAGTTGAAAATAAAATTTCTTGCTACGTATGATTGAGTTTATACTGTACATATTTTTGTATTCTAGGTTTTTTTTAGAAGGATGATTTTTATGGTTTGTATAACTTCTTAATACGTGCAAAATGAAACCATGTCTTGTTAAATTAACATGTATAAGTAGTAAAAAGCTTAAAAAGACACGTGAGAACGAAAAGCACTAAATTCAGGAGGGGTTACCTGCTGAGGTAGGTGGGGGTGTGGGTGAAGGAGAAGAGGCAGACCTAGCAGCCACATAGCCCTAGGCAGGGGGAGGGCCAGAGTGGGCGCCCAGGCCTGGGGCTGAGCGTCAGCACTTGCTGCCTTGTTCTCTGTGTGCTCCTTACCCCTCACCTGCCTTTTCTTTACTTTGTAAGTTGAATCCCCCTTTTATGTTTATCTGTTTATTTCGTTTATCATCCGTCTTCCCCCAACTAATAATATTAGTTCCCTGAGATTATTTCATGAGTGTTTTAGCAAGTCATTTAAAATTCTTTTTAATTGTCTTTTTTTTCCCCCTCAAAGAGAAAACTTTTCCTTTACAAAGGACATTTGATACAAGTCTTTAAAGCGTGAAACTAAAAGTCATTTGTGATCCTGCTATCTAAAGAAACCCATTGATCACATTTTGGAACAAATCCTTTCGTATTACTTATTTTATTTTAGAATTTGCACATGCCTCTGACTGACCAATTCCCACACCCCCCCCCATGTATGTTGTCCGCAGTTCCCGGCCCACAGGCAAAGGGGTGGAAGGCCTTGCGAGAGTTGGATCCCGAGCAGCTCTCTCCTTTGCCTTTGCGTTCTTGCGCAGGGCCTGGCGGTCAGGTACGTGTGCCCCGCGTGTTCTGTTTCCTGCCACATCAGGAGATGTGGGTTCTTTCCTCACTTCTGCCACCACGCGCCCCTGGGTTGATCCCATGTGCTCTCTAGGCCTCATTTTCCTTGTTTGTAAAATGAGAGGCTTCACAGTCTGTTTGACTTTGCAGGCCTGTGCTTCTAAAATAAAAGGTGCATATGCACATACATCCCAGGTGAACCACCGCAGTGCCTCCGTACTGATTTATTTTCTAGGAGAACCAGAAATTAGAATTGCTCACATGAGAGTCATAAAATAAAGAATTGACGTTGGAGCAACTGTTCAATGTTAGTCTCTGAGTTCTTGCGGTATCTCATTGAGAGGAAAGTGAGAGATTGAAAACATGCCAGTGGCATCCTCTCACTGTGGGGGTAGGAGACCCGCCTGGGAGAGTGGGGAGAACTCTGTCTGTGTGCTGCCCGGGGACGGGTGGCCTCATCTGCCTTGTGTGTGCCCAGGGGAGGATGCGGACCTCTGCAGCGAGTTGTTACAGGAATCCCTGGACGCCCTGAGAGCCCTGCCCGAGGCCTCACTCTTTGATGAGAGCACAGTGTCCTCTGTGTGGCTGGAGGTGGTAGAAAGAGCAACCCGCTTCCTCAGGTCCGTCGTGACCGGGTGAGTTCTTCCTCTCACATTTTACTGTGTGAACGGTTCCAGCATGCCTTGCAGTCTCGTCTCACCTTCTTCTCTTTAGAGCTAAGAAATTTAGTAGGTTGGTTTCTGGAGTGTTTCCAGTGTACCCTCAGGCTCATGATTTGAATAATGATACAAGTAGTTTTATGCTACAGCAACTTGGAATATGTCCTCTAATGTATTCATCGTATAGTATCTGAATTAATACTTTTAATAAAAACTTATCTTTACAGGTTAATTGTATGCTTTAGAATCTCTGATTAAATTTGAGTAAGCAAGTCTCAGAAACTTGATTCTAAATATTAAAAATATATTTCTCCATGGGAAAGGGAAGGTACTTAATTTAACATTAACAACATGCTTTTTTTAAGTATGCTGTCTTTAAGGTCTGTTGTTACTTTGTCCCTGCATCCTCTGCTGTCATTTCAGGGATGTTCATGGAACGCCTGGTACCAAAGGGCCAGGAAGTATCCCCCTGCAGGACCAGCACCTGGCCCTGGCCATCCTGTTAGAGCTGGCTGTGCAGAGAGGCACGCTGAGGTGAGGGGTGCCATAGGCTGGGAGTGCTGTAGGGAGATGCCTCTGTATCTGAGCAGCTGTTGCATTTCATTGAACTATTTGTGATTGTAGGAAATGTGTGGTGGTCTGTGATCAAAGAACCATGTCCCAGACCCTCTATTTTCAGACCTGGGTACACTTAAGTTTTCTTCACTTCCTTTTTTGTGTTCAACTTTCTAGTAGTTTAGGAACTGTTCTTTTTTTTTTTCCCTCTCTCTTTTAATTTTCTTCAAATAGTTATTTTTATTCCATTAATTTAAGGTCTTAGAAATTCCCTGTAGAAAGTGCTATTTGAGCTTCTTAACTGGTTTTATGTTTCTCATCCACAGAAGGTGGATGTCTTGTGCTAAAATCTTGGCATTGATTTAAGGATTTTACTGCCAAGAATTGTTTTCAGGGCCTTGTTTTAGTTTCCTTTCAAATCTAAAGTATTTCTTCAGTTTTATTTAGCTGTCTGCTTTTATTTTTTACAGACCATGGCAAAAAAATGTTAAAGTTTTTACTAGAGAATAAAGATAATTTCTCTTCCAGCCAAATGTTATCTGCTATCCTGTTGCTGCTTCAATTGTGGGACAGTGGGACACAGGAAACTGACAATGAGCGGTCTGCCCAGGGTACCAGCGCCCCCCTTCTTCCCTTGCTGCAAAGGTTCCAGAGCATCATGTGCAGTAAAGATGCCCCCCATACAGAAGGTGACACTCATGTAGGTATCATCACGAGACTTTGCACTTAAGTAGCTCTCTTCATTTCACTTATCCTAAAGGAGTTAGCCTTTTATAAACAAGACCAGAGCACGTATCTGTGGTGGTAGTTGCTTCTTGGGGGGAGTGTGGTTTTGGCCATTAAAACAGTGAATCAGAGACTTCCCTGGCGGTCCAGTGGTTAAGACTCTGTGCTTCCACTGCAGGGGGCATGAGTTCGATCCCTGGTCGGGGAATTAAGATCCCGCAAGCTGCGCGGTATGACCAAAAATAAAGAAAAAAAACGAAGCAAACAGTGAGTCAGGTGTGGGATTGGCTATGGCAGGTCATGGTGTAGGTCACAGTTGATACAGCAGAACATTGCATGATCACATTCAGATTCTTTGCAGCAACTAAGGAGTGACCAGAGCCAGCTGTGTTTTGTAGACCCTGGGCCCTTTGTGTTCATTTTGGATTGTGTGTATTAGGACCATGTTTCTTAACATATATCAGCTTGTGCTTTTACAGAGATCCATCTGCTGCCTTGCTGGCCATGCAGTTTTCTTTCTGCTGCACTGGAGCCCCTGAGCCCTTTGTGCATTTAGCACTTTTGTGTTCCCAGCAGCTAGTCGTGTCGTGGTTTGGCTATGATGGGGCTAACCGAGTTAGCAGCGGCATGAAGATGGGTAAAAATTCTGATGATATTTCAGAAAGAAAGTATGAGAGTCAAGTGTGTTCTTATGGCGCCTGCGGCGATGACATGGGGCCATGGCACAGGAGCAAGGCTCGGCTGGTGTGGGAGGGAGTGCACGTCTGGTTCAGAGGAGCTGTTCTGCCACGATACCTCACTCTGTCTGTGTTGAGAGCAGTTACTGTGGGTTGGTGTTGACCCTTCCAGGGCCCAGGCAGATCTTCTCTTCCCGCTCTGTCCTCCTCCACGTGCTGTTTATGGACGGCACCTCCATTAGCCAGCAACAGTTGCGTTGGCGGCATGGAGCCAAGTCTGAAATGCACACTTTCAGAAAAATATTAGAAAAAGAGCGTTGAAAATAGCGACTCACTTTGTTGGCCCTTCCTGAGTGCGGGGCACCATGCAGAGAATGTTACGTAAGTCATCACTGTGTTTAGTCCCAGGAAGCTGAGGCTGGTGGCAGAGCAGGGCCCGCCCAGCTCCACACCCCTGGGGCTGTGGCTTTTTAGAGGTACAAGTTTGATCTTGCAGGTCTTTTCTGGAAAGACTTAGCTATTCCATTATGAAGTTTCAGCCTAATTATTCTTTCACTTTGCAGTCTTTAGTGATGATAAGGCTATTCTGGCTTCAGAATAATTAGAATTACTACTTAATGTGCAAATAAAATTAGGTTTTCTGATGAGTGGGCAGCATTTAGATTAAAGTAAGTGGTTTTTGTTTTCAGTTTTCAAAGCCAGGTTGAGGTACAGTGCTTTGTTCCCAGGAAGATGGCTCTGAGTTCTTTCGAGGGTCCTTGGGGTAGTGAACCTGACGACGGTCGGGCTGTGTCATTTACCTGTGTGGAGTCGGCACACAGGTGACGGATGTGCGGATGTGTGGGCACCACTGTGTGTGGTGCGTGTATAGATCTCAACGCGTCAGCAACACTTCTTACTTGATAGCCAGAAAGGGGCAGGTTTACAGATAATGTCTAACTGTGAATACCAAAATATAAAGAGTGGTTAAAGGCTAACTGTGTTACTTTAATTTTTCCCACCGTTTCTGAAGATATTTCTTTACTTTTCTTCTCTAGCTTCTGTCTGGCCCTCTGAGCCCCAATGAGAGCTTCCTGAGGTACCTCACTCTTCCGCGAGACAGCGAGCTTGCCATAGACTTACGACAGACCGCGGTTGTTGTCATGGCCCACCTGGACCGCCTGGCCACGCCCTGTATGCCGCCTCTCTGTAGCTCTCCGACCTCTCATAAGGTCAGTGTTTAGTCTCTGTGTGTATGTTCCTAGGTTCTCATTTCTGTACCTGTGTGGAGACTCACTTTCTCTGCTGTTGGGGTGGATTTGGCTTTCAGCTTTTAAACATGTATACACTTTAAGGCGTCGTTAGTGGTCACAGTGGGTGATGAGCAGGCCGAG
>NW_006790475.1:569131-585790 GCF_000442215.2 Lipotes vexillifer | reverse complement strand
GCGGTTCAGGACCCACCCCGTGTCCCAGGTTCCAGATTCAGTGGCACGTCCCTGGAGCGCTCTCCTGCCTTCCCACAGCCACATGCCACGCTGTCTTCCTCAGGAGAAAGGTAGCGACATGTCTGACACTAAGTTGGGTGTGTGGGGGCCTGCTGGTGCAGGCCCACAGAGGACCTCACACAGACGCACCCGACCATCACTACGCTGCCCCATTGTGTCGATGAGCAGCCTGCCGTTTGGAGTGGTACCGAACCTTGCCAAGGTCACGCAGAAGAATCCTGGTTTTGAGTCCAGATTCTTCTAATGGTTTTCTTTGTTTGTTTTAGCAGCATAAGTACTTTATTTATTAAATTAATTTTTATTGGACTCTAGTTGATTTACAATGTTGTGTTAGTTTCTGCTGTACAGCAAACTGCAGATTTTTCTAATTTCTAATGCTGTTTTTCTTTGGCTGAGCCATGTGGCTTGTGGGATCTTAGTTCCCTGACCAGGGATTGAAGCTGGTCCCCGGCAATGAGTCCTATCCACTGGACCGCCAGGGAATTCCTTCTAACTTTTATGTTAATGTTTAATACGAGGTGTATTTATTTTATTTTGCAGGTATTTATGTTTTCCAGATAAGTAATACATTCCTATTGTTCAACAATGAAAACTAAATGCAGAGACACCCTGTCACTTCCTCTCCCACTGCCTCCTCACTCTCTTTCCCCACCTTTGCCTCTCATGCTTCTGGTCCCTTATGCATCCTTTCAGTTCTGTCAGCGGTATTGTATTATATCACTTCTGTAGCTTGTTTTTTCACTAAACCGACTACTGAAGAGCTCTCTGCATAAGTAAGCAGAGCTTCTCTCTTTATTTTTAAAAGAAACTTAGTGTTCCACGTGTGGATGTATTATGATTTTTTTAAAATCAGTCTCCTCTTGGTGGACACTTGTGTTGCCAGAAGCTTGCTTCTCAGGTAATGCTGCGATGGCTACCCTGTACCTTTGTTCCTCTATGTGTGTGCACGCGTCTGCAGTGGTGATGTACCCGATGTGGTGGACATGTGAGCTGATTATCCCCGAATTGCTCTCACGTGGTTTCATTCCTCTCACCCCCACCAACAGCAGGGACGCTTGTCTCCTAGGCTTGTGCTTAGGCCTTTGGGTCCCTGCCTGTAACGGCAAAGTGGTAACCTGATATGGTTTGAGCATTTTAAAATATGTTTCAGGTCTACTTGTACTACTTTTTAATGGGCTCTGTTAAAATGAATGGGCTCTGTTCAGTTACTTCGTCTTACCTGCTAACTGAGGCCATATGGGGTATTCTGAGTTATTTTGATGTTGTGAATCAGCTTCTTTCTTTACTTCCTTTATTTTTATCTTACTGTATCTCATTGTTACTCCTTGCATGAATTATTCTTTCTTTTGTCTAAGAAAGAAATTTTCTTGCTGATATAAAGAAAATGTTTCCTTACTTTGTTGTCTGACAGGGATCATTGCAAGAGGTCATAGGATGGGGGTTAATAGGATGGAAATACTATGCCAACGTGATTGGTCCAATTCAGTGTGAAGGCCTTGCCAACCTGGGGGTCACACAGATCGCCTGTGCAGAGAAGCGCTTCCTGATCTTGTCGAGGAATGGCCGTGTGTACACGCAGGCCTACAACAGTGACACACTGGTAGGTGCTGGGGCGGGTTGGTGGAGGGGCCTCTTTGCTATGGATGCTGTGGATCTTGTCTGTCTTTCTGTCGGTTGATTTCTGAAGATTTATAAGCACCTGCTCATTGTATATTATTAGTTGTGTTTAAAAATTTTAATCGTGATGATTATTGTCAAGATTTTGGGGGCAGAATTTCTCAGTTTTTAAGCTCAGGAACTCCTTACAGCGCCATTTATTGCCAGCTGTTATTCCCATTTGTAAACTGTAACATCATTTCACTTTGGGGACCAGGAAGGTAGTAACAAATGAGGCAGTCGTGGGGTTGGTGGCAGATTGGGCACGTTCCTGTTAAAGGAAGGAGCTCTTCACCTTTAGCTGCAAGTTCCCTGTGCAGGGGTGGCCTAGCCATGCCCCGGAGCACGTGGAGGCCGCCCACCTGGTGCCCTTCTGTTGGTGCTGGGCGGGGTGACTGGACAGGTGGCCTGGCAACCACCAGAGGCTCATGTTCTTTCAGTTCGAGAGGAGTTTGTCAACGTAAGGTACATGGTTGAGGCGAGTCATGCTGTTTTCTTTGTCCTTGGACTGCTTACCAATTTTCTTCCTATTTTTACCTTTTTAGGCTCCACAGCTGGTCCAGGGTCTTGCCTCCAGAAACATTGTAAAAATTGCTGCCCATTCGGACGGTCACCACTACCTGGCCTTGGCAGCCACCGGAGAGGTGTATTCCTGGGGCTGTGGGGATGGTGGACGTCTAGGCCACGGGGACACAGTGTATGTACAGCCTATTCCTGTAACTGACATACTCTTGTGCTGCTCTAACCAAAATAGGGTGGAAAAGAAAAGTGTGGTGAGGTGTTTTGCAGCTGCTCAGACATGTAGGGCTAGGACGGAGAGGGCTGCTGAGGGGGATCAGCGCTGCCCAGCACAGGGAGTGATGGCAGCTGGCCTTCGTGTTTGTCTCCCCAGCTTTTGCTACTCCTGTTGTTAGCTGCCCAGGCCTCACACTCACCGTGGGGTTTCCTAAACCAAATCCCACACTCCTCTTCCTTCACTTACAGTCTCCACACATCTCTGTCAGATGAGGTCCTCGTTTCCTTGAGCCATACTGTCGTTTTCCCAGCTAATAAAATCAAGAGTTTCCTAATACTTTATTTTGTGGAAGCTTTCGATTATTGTAAGAGACCAAGAAATAAAACAGAATGGTTGTTCTCAATGCAGGCTTGTGAAAAAAAAGAGTTCTGATGGCTGCCTCAGAATCAGAGGAGCCCTTTTGTATGTTGCTCTTGTGAGTGGAGCCTTAGGCTGAAATTGAAGATGCAGCCCCATTTCAAAGTGGTCAGAGCCTTGAGTAGGGAGTGGGCAGCAGCAGTCGAGAGGAGACTGCCCCGTTCTCACTGGGGTGGTGGTGGACATCCACCAGGAAGGATCCCAAACCGTGAAGAAAGAGTCATGCATACTGGGTGTTAGCATTCAGCAGACTTGATATTCCAAACTGGACAGTGTTGTAGGGGACTCAGACAAATGTGGTAAAATGATAGTGAAAAAAAGGAATGATAAGTACAGAACTTAGAATTGTTACTCTCGGATTAGCAGGGGGGCTGGATTAGCATGGAGCACACAGGATTTGAAAGGGTTGAGCTACAGGATGGAGGCGTTAGTTAGTCTTTTTACTTTTTTTATGTTATATATAATTAGTATGCATAAAATATGTTGTAATAAAATAATACTCAGTTGAAGTTAAGTGCTAGGTTGACTAACTTGTCCATTGCTCGAGGAGTTGAGGGAAGGAAAGGAGACCAGTGCGAAGGGCAGGAGTTGCAGGGGAACTTTCGTGTGGTGGTGGTGGGGGGGGGTTGAGACTTGAGCTGAATGGAAGAAGGGGGAAGTGGTACCAGAGTAGAGTCATTTGTCCCCCTTTCAGTGTGTGCCCCTGCCTCTGTGTGTGTTTATTTTGCAGAAAAGTGGGTCACAAAGTGAGCGAACTCTGTATTTGGAGAGGCTAGAGTGGGTGTTACCAATCACATCAGACATATTTTAGATTATAAGCATCGGGCATTTTGCTAATTTTGAAGGTGAAGAATCAACTAAGGAGACTCTTCTGCCCAGTTCATCCTTGCTGTTTCCGACTTTTCATTTGTAAAATATAGATTGCAGTGCGATTAGTAAACCTTGCTCCATCATTCCTTCTCATTTGTTTAACAAATACATATAAATTTCAACCATGTGTAAGGAGATTTACAAATTCATCAGCTTCCCTTACACAGTCTGGTGAGCTTCACAAATGCCTGCAGCTGGGAACCACCATAAATGAGACATGGAGCAGTTCCATTACCCACTCCTGACCCCTCCCTGGCTTTCTTTGGACCCTTTTGCAGCCAACCCCTGCTCCCCACTTCCAGCTCCTGGTGGCCACTGACCTGCCCTCTGCCACTTGGTAGTATTCTGTTTCTGGCTCTGTCAGTGAGCTTCATCTTTCCCTGTTGCTGAGTGCTGTCTGTGGATAGGCCACCATTCAGACCACTGTGACCACAGCTGCCATGGACTTGGTCACCTGTGTCTTTAACAGACACTGGTGTGATAGTCTGCTGGATGCCATGCTTGGCATTAGGTGCCACTTAACAAAGAATCATGGAGGTGGTAGGTGTTTGAATTCTGTATTTCTTAATTATTTCATAAGGCACCTGAAAGGTGAAACTATCTTTTGACGCTCTGATAGTTTATTCCCAGGAGTGTCACTAATAGGAAGGTCTCAGAAGGGCATTCACGTTTGTTCCTCTTCTCTCCACAGGCCTCTTGAGGAGCCTAAGGTGATCTCTGCCTTCTCAGGAAAGCAGGCCGGGAAGCATGTGGTGCACATTGCGTGTGGGAGCACATACAGCGCGGCCATCACTGCCGAGGGCGAGCTGTACACCTGGGGCCGGGGGAACTATGGCCGACTGGGCCACGGTATGTCTGCTCTGAGTCAGCTGGAGCATGCAGCATGAGGCTGCCTCTTCTGAGGGACTTGCAGTAACAGTGGTCCTATCTTTTTGAAGGCTCCAGTGAAGATGAGGCCATTCCGATGCTGGTAGCTGGGCTCAAAGGGCTGAAGGTCATTGACGTGGCATGTGGGAGTGGTGATGCTCAAACCCTGGCTGTGACGGAGAATGGTATGTGGGGCACTGCTGCCCTGGACAGGCTCTCAGGATGAGGGGGGCCACTCTCCTAGAGGGAATGAGCTTTGGAGTCTTGCTTTTTTTTTTTTGGCTGTGCCACACGCCTTGTGGGATCATAGTTCCCTGACCAGGGGTTGAACCTGGGTCTCCTGCAGTTGAAGTGCAGAGTCCTAACCACTGGACCGCCAGGGAAGTCCCTGGAGTCTTTAAGTGAGTGTGCATCTCAGTGTCTTCAGGAGAGGTAGAGAAGTTATGGGACTTGTAACTTCCGTTACCCAGGGCCAGAGAGCTACCATCCTTCCTGGTTGGGCATTTTACTTTTTAACAAAGAAATGAAAATAAATGGAATAATTGACATTTTAAGTCCTTTCTGTTTATTGTGATTATATTTCCTAATGTTCAGCCACCTTTGATTCCCTGTGGTAAGTCCTGCTTAGTCTTTGTGTATTCACAGTATGATACTTGTTTTTAATTTCAGTTTTATATTTGTGTTCATTAGTGAGATTGTACTCATTTGACACTTTTTGAGAATACATCTATCAAGTTTGATGTTGATTCCCCCCCCGCCCCCCGCACTGCATGGCTTGTGGAATTTAAGTTCCCCGACCAGGGATTGAACCCGGGCCCTTAGCAGTGAGAGGGTGGAGTCCTAACCACTGGACTGCCAGGAATTCCTGATGTTGACTTCTTTTTTTATAAATTAATTTTATTTATTTTTATTTTTGGCTGCGTTGGGTCTTTGTTGCTGCGTGCAGGCTTTCTCTAGTTGCGCTGTGTGGGCTTCTCATTGCGGTGGCTTCTCTTGTTGCAGAGCACAGGCTCTAGGCCCGTGGGCTCAGTAGTTGGGGCTCGCGGGCTCTAGAGCGCAGGCTCAGTAGTTGTGGTACACGGGCTTAGTTGCTCTGCGGCATGTGGGATCTTCCCGGACCAGGGATCAAATCCCATGTCCCCTGCATTGTGCCACCAGGGAAGCCCTTGATGTTGATTTTTTAAACTGTATTTGTCTTTCAGTATTGTGGGGGTCTGTCCGGATTAGCTGGGAGCCTCTCAGCCTTGCTCTCCCACAGACAGCAACTTTATTTTATCCCTTTATGTAATATTTAATTAAATTACACTAACAACTGTTACTGGGAATAAATACAATCGTACGTTTGGCTTGTGGTCAACACAACAAGAGTGGTGTGCAGTGGGCCATGGGCCCAGTTGCTGTGTTTTACGGAAGCAGTGGAGCTTTCGCTCTGTGTTTAGTAATTAGTGGAAGCAGTATCATTGAGCCCAAAGTAGCAAGGGTTAGGACTTTATTATTCATTCAGTTAAAACAAGAAAACTCAGCTTTCCATTTCTTAATTGCTTCTCTATCAACCTGAAGTAGAAACTAGATTTCATTTGGTCAGTAACCACCTGTGTAGTGTCAGCTGTATACATTAGTGGTCTAGATTTTTGTGTGTTATTGGCTATATTGATTATTTGCAGACATTTAGAAGTTTTATTTAGATGTACAGTTATTTTTACTCAAATAACTTGTATTTTTTAGGTCAGGTGTGGTCTTGGGGAGATGGTGACTATGGGAAATTGGGCAGAGGTGGTAGTGACGGCTGCAAAACACCAAAGCTGATTGAGAAGCTTCAAGACTTGGATGTTGTCAAAGTCCGATGTGGAAGTCAGTTTTCTGTTGCCTTGACAAAAGACGGCCAGGTTTATTCATGGGGGAAAGGTGACAACCAGAGACTTGGGCATGGAACAGAGGAACATGTTCGTTATCCCAAACTCTTGGAAGGATTGCAAGGTGAGTGCAAAATGTAAACTTTTAAAACCATTTGAGGCAGTTATCTTTAGTAATCTTTTAAAGTTTGCAGGTATTTTTCTTTATCTGACATCTGTGAATGACTCATCATTAGAAGCTTTTATCCACATTTTGATAGGTATAGATAATAAGTGGAAAGTGGTTTGTCTGTATTAAAAAGTGACCTAGAACTATTTTCATCAAATTTAATTTGAAACTTTTAAATTTTACCGGTGTTGGAGAGCTCTTTTTTTTGTTTGTTTGTTTGTTTTTATCGGAGAGTTCTTTTTTGTGGCAAGTACCCATTCATTACTCATTCAGCTGGCCTCAGTGAGATTAACTTCGGTTTGGTGAGGTCGTCTGCTTGCTATGGATATGCGTGGTGTTATGGGAGCAAAGAGGGAGATGGGGTTGGGTCAGCCTGGAGTGGTCTTGTTTGAACTTATCCTTGATGGATGAATCTTCGTGTTTGGTTTCAAGAGTGTCCAGCATGCATTCTCAGAAGCTGGGAGGAATGGGAGCCAAGGCGTGTAGGTGTGCTTTACAGGTGCCTTCTGAAGTATGGGAGAGCTTGGTGATAAGTGTAACAGGTGGGGCCTGTAGTGCTTTATCTCTACACTACAGGGGGTGGGCAGGCTATTTTTTAATGGACCAGATTCTTTGTATAATTTTAGGTTTGAGGGCCTTGTGCTGTCTCTCCTAACTACTCAGTCCTGCTGTTGTAGCCCCAAAGCAGCCATAGACAATATGAAAACAAATGCGCCTGTGTTCCAATACACCTTTATTCACAGAAATGGGCCTTGGGCTGCATTTGACACAAGGGATGAAGTTTGTTGCTTTGCTGCGCTGGATTCTCCTTTATGTTTTTGCCTTTTTGTCAGGGGAGTTTGGAAGTGAGCCTTTTAATTGGGACTTGCCAGTTCCTTTCCCCAGCATTTTTATTTTAAAGCATGTTAACACTTTGGTGATTAGAAGTTTTGTGTGCTCATCTGGTGTTTATTATTTTCTAAGCATCTGAGATAAGTTATAGAGTAATACAATTGGTTGTTTATTATGGAGCTGTATTTGAATTTTATTTGCCTTCTTGTTTATATTCCTTTCATTTAGTAGAGGAAATCAACTTCCTCAGCAACATTAATTAGATACAGAGATAGTGTACTATGAGAGTATTTAAGTGACTGTTGATACGTACAGTCATTTGGTAGTTCTTAAAATAGGCTCTTTGGATAGAATTGTTTCTCTTACTGTAGTAGAGTTCTTTCAGCTGAATTATTTTTTATGTTGACGTGTCTGAAAACACCCCTTGTGTTGGTCATGTTAGATTTACTAATAAGCAAAAATATAGTACTTTGCTAACACTATTTAAATAGAAAAAAATATATTTTACACTTACATCATTTAACTTTGGAGAGAAATAGATTTTGTTTTAGAAAAGTTTCTCACTGAAGGGTGTATGTTGACTTTCACCAAGATAGACCCAGCCTGGGCCATAAAACACGCCTTAACAAATTTAAAAGATGAGAAATCAAACAGTGTCTCCTCTCAGACCACAAAGGAACTGACTAGAAATCAATAACAGAAAATTAGCTGGAAAATTCCAAAATACATAGAGATAAAACAGTATACTTCCAAATAACACATAGGTCAAAGAAGAAATCACAAGAGAAATTTTAAAATATTTTGAACTAAATGAAAATGGAAATACAGCTTTTCAAGATTTGTGGGATGCAGTGAAAGCTTAGACAGAAATTTATAACATCAAATGTATATATTAGAAAAGAAGAAAGATCTAAAATCAGTAATCTTTCTGTACAGCAAAGGAAGCCATCAGAGAAATGAAAAGGCAACCTATGAAATGGGAGGAAATATTTGTAGGTCATATATTTGATAAGGAGTTAATATCCAAAATATATAAAGAACTCGTACAACTCAACAGCAGAAAAACCCAAATGATCTGATTAAAAAATGGGCAGAGGATCTGAATAGTCATTTTTTTCCCAAAGAAGACATAACGATGGCCAATAGGTACATGAAAAGATGTTCAGCATCACTAATCATCAGTGAAATACATTTAAAAACAGTGAGATATCACCTCATACCTCTTAGAATGTCTGTTATCAAAAAGACAAGAAATAAAAAGAGTTGGCAAGGATGTAGAGAAAAGGGAACCTTTGTGCACTGTTGGTGGGACTGTAAATTGGTGGAGCCACTCTGGAAGACAGTATGGAGGTTCCTCAAAAAATAAAAATAGAAATACCATGTGATCCAGCCATTCTAATTCTGGGTATCAAAAACACTAACTTGAAAAAATACCTGCATCCCCATGTTCATTGCAGCATTATTCACAATAGCTAAGACATGGATACAACCAAAGTGTCCATTGATGGATGGCATATAAAGAATGTGCGCACTTGAAAAAATACCTGCATCCCCATGTTCATTGCAGCATTATTCACAATAGCTAAGACATGGATACAACCAAAGTGTCCATTGATGGATGGCATATAAAGAAAATGCATATGTGCGCACGCACACACACACACACACACACACACACACACAGACACTATGAAAGTCTGGTTCAGTGTTAAAAAAAAATCAGTTAATGTAATCCATCAAATTGACAGATGAAAGAAGAAAAATCACATGATCATATCAATAGATGCAGACAAAGCTTTTGACAAAATCCAGCACCCATTCATGATTAAAAAAAGCTTTCAGGGGCTTACCTGGTGGCGCAGCGGTTGAGAGTCCGCCTGCCAATGCAGGGGACGTGGGTTCGTGCCCCGATCTGGGAAGATCCCACATGCCGTGGAGCGACTAGGCCCGTGAGCCATGGCCGCTGGCTGAGCCTGCGCGTCCGGAGCCTGTGCTCCGCAAAAAAAACAAAACAAAAAAAAAAACCTTTCAGTAAACTAGGAATAAAGGAGACTTCCTCAACTTGATAAAGACAATCTATAAAAATCCTACAGCTAATGTCATACTTAATGGTGAGAAACTCAAAGCCTTTCCACTAAGATCAGATACAAGGAAAGGATGTCCTGTCTCACCATTCCTTTTCAAAATTATACTGGAAGTTTTAGCTAATGCAGTAAGACAAGAAAAGGAAATAAAAATTATACAGATTGAGAAGGAAGAAATAAAACTGTCTTTGTTCACAAATGACATGATTGTTGATGTGGAAAATTTGAAAGAATTGACCCGCAAACCCTCCTGGAACTAACAAGGTTGCAAGATGGTTGCAAGATGGTTAATATGCCAAAGTTAATTGTTTTCTTATATACAAACAGCAAACAAATGGAATTGAAATTAAATACACAATACCATTTGTATTAGCATCCAAAGAATGAAATACATAGGTATAAGTCTAACAAAATATGTGTGAGATCTATATGAGGAAAACTACAAAACTGATGAGTGAAATCAAAGAAGACCTTTATAAATAGAAAGATATTCTGTGTTCATTGATAGGAATACTGAATATTGCCAAGATGTCAGTTCTTTCCAACTTGATCAGTAGATTCAATGCAATCCCAATCAAAATCCCAGCAATTTATTTTATGGATATCAAAAAACTGAGTCTAAAGTTTGTGTGGAGAAAGACCCAGAATAGCCAACACAATATTAAAGGAGAAGAATGAGTGGGAAGACTGATACTGCTCAACTTCAAGACTTAACTGTAAAGCTACAGTGATCAGGACAGTATGGTATTGGCTAAAGTATGAACGAATAGATCATTGGAACAGAAGAGAGAGCTTGGAAATAGACCCACATAAATGTACTTAACTGATCTTTGACCAGAGGAGCAAAGGCAATATACAATGGAGCAAAGATCGTCATTTCAACAAATGATGTTGGAACAACTGGACAGCCATGTGTAAAAAAATGAATAATAATGGGAGGCTAAACATCTGTTGGGGTAGGGAGTATGTGGGAAATCTCTGCCTTCTCCTCAGTTTTACTGTGAACCTAAAACTGCTCTAAAAACACAAGAGTCTTTTTTAAAAAGAGTGCACTTTACATGGTTATACATTGGGACAGGAGAATATGATCTAGTAGTTACAAATACACTTGTCTTTTTCTGAATGAAAATCTGAATAAGGATGAGAAAAATGAACAGATCCTTTTCATACCCTAGCATTATTTTATTTGCAGGCTGTAGGGCTTAATAAGTTGTAGCTAGTAAAACACAACAGGGGTTTTAGTAATGTACACAAGGCAGATGAATTGTGAATAATATTAAAGCAATGAATTATCCTTTAGAAGTTGACATTAAATGCCTTCTGACCTGAGTGGCCTAAAGTAAGTATCTTTATTGCAACAGAAGTCATAGGTGTGAACCTGTATCTGCATCCCTCTTTGCTCCCAGGGAAGAAGGTGATTGATGTAGCTGCAGGCTCCACCCACTGCCTGGCCCTGACTGAGGACAGTGAGGTCCACAGCTGGGGGAGCAATGACCAGTGCCAGCACTTTGACACCTTGCGTGTGACCAAGCCAGAACCTGCTGCGCTGCCAGGACTGGATACCAAACACATAGTTGGGATTGCCTGCGGACCTGCCCAGGTACTGAGTAGATAGATGGCTTGGTATTTTGTAGAATTTTGGTTTCCCAGTGTTCATTGCTAGTATGTAGAAGTACCATTGACTTGTGTGTTTAGTTCTTATATCCTGTAGTTGTACTAAACTCATTTATTAGTTCTAGGAGCTTCGCTGTGATTCCTTGGGGTTTTCTTCAGAGACAGTTCTGTTGTCTGTACATAGAGACAGTTTCATTTTACAATACGTATGCCTTTTCTTTCTTTTCCTTGCCTTATTGCACTGACCAGGACTTCCAATATGATGTTGAGTAAGAGCAGGGAGGGGGTGCATCCTTGCCTTGTTCCTGATTGTAGGGGGAAGGCATTCAGTCTTTCACCATTAACTGTGATGTTAGCTGTATGTTTTTTGTTTGTTTGTTTGTTTTTGGTAGATGCCTTATTAAATTAAGGACGTTTCCTTTAACTCCTACTTTTTTCAAGTTTTTCTTTTTTTTAAATCCTGAGTGATGTTAAACTTTGTCAGATGCTTTTTATTCTCATGTGATATGATCACGTTTTCCTTCTTTAGTCTGCTTATATAGTGGAATACATCGACTGATTTTCAAATATTGACCCAACCTTGTATTTTTGAGATAATCCCCACCTGGTCATGGTGTATTATTCTTTTTTTATATTGTGGGATTTGATTTGCTAATACATTGTTGAAGATTTTTCTGTCAGGTCTATTCAGAGATACTAGTTTGTGGTTTTTTTAGTGCTTTCTTGTCTGACTTTTTATCCAGGTAAAACTGGCCTCATAAAAAGTGCTGGCAAGTGTTCCATCCTCTTCTGCTTTCTGGAATGAGTTGTGTAGAATTAGTGTCATTTCTTCTGTAAATGTTTTTCTATGAATCCATAGGAGCCTGGGGATTTCTTTCTCAAAAGATTTTTAACCACAAATTCAATTTCTTTAATATAGAATTATTCAGAGTGTTTCCTCTTGGGTGAGTGTTCCTGGTTTGTGGCACTCAAGGTATTGTTCCATTTCATCTAAGTGACCCAGTTTTTATGTATAAAGTTTTCCTTATTAGTGTTCTCTTATTGACCTTTTGAAGTCTTTGGGTCTGCAGTGATATCCCTTCTTTCATTCCTGATATGGGTAATTTGCGTCTTTCTCCTTGCCAGTTTTGCTAGATGTTTATCCATTTTGTTGCTCTTTTCAAGGAACTAGCTTTTGGTTTCATTAATTTTCCCCTTGTTCTTTTGCTTCCAATTTCATTGGTTTCTCCTCTTGTCCCTTTTTTCACTCTTCAGCTTGCTTGGCATCACTTTACTGTTTTCTTAGTTTCTTCAGAGGAAGCTTAGGTTGTTGACTTTAGACATTTCTTCTTTTGTAATAGATAAGTGCTTGATGCTATAAATTTTCCTCTAAGCAGTGCTTTAATTGCACCCACAAATCTTGATTATTTTCATTTTTGTTCAGTTCAAAATATTTTCTGATTTCTTTTGTGGATTGCTCTTTGACCTATGGATTAAGTGTGTTGTTTAGTTTCAAAGTGTTTGGAGATCATTCTGTTATCTTTTTGTTACTGGTTTCTAGTTTAATTCCATTGTGGTTAGAGAATAAACTCTATATATTTTCAATTCTTATAGATTTGAGGTTTGTTTTATATCTCAGAATGAGGTTTGTTTTATAGCTCAGGCTGTGTTCTCTTAGTGAATGTTCTGCATGTGTGCTTAAAAAGAGTATTTTGCTCTTGATATATTTTGCCATTATTGGGTGAAGTGTTCTATAAACGTCAATTAGATCTAGTTCATTGATGGTATTATTCAGTTTTTCTAGATCCTTGCTGATTTTCTGTCTGTTTGTTCTGTCTTCTTCTGGGGAGGGTGGTGTTGGTATCTCCAAGAATAATTGTGGATTTGTCCATTTCTCTGTTTGGTTCTGTCAGTTTTTTTTTTTTTTTTAATGCTTTTGATCATTAAAAAAATTAGGGTAAAACATAGAGTGACGTTAAGTATATTCACAGCGTTGTGTTACCATCACTACTATCCATCTCCAGAACCTTTTCATCATCTCAAACAGAAACTCTGTACCCATTAAACAGTAACTCTCCATTTCTCCTCCCCTAGCCCCTGGTGACTTGAAATTTACTTTCTGTCTCTATGAATTTGTCTATTCAAGGTATCTCATATAAGTGGAATCACATAATATTTGACCATTTGTGTCTGTCTTATTTCACTTAGCATAATATTTTCAACATTGATTCATGTTGTAGCATGTATCAGAATTTTTTTTTAAGGCTTAATAATAAAAATATATAACTCCCACATTTTGTTCATCCATTCCTCCTTCAGTGAACACATGGGTTGTTTATCTCTTGGCTATTGTGAATAATACAGCTATGAATATTAGTGTAGAAATATCTGTTTGAGTCCCTGCTTTCGTTTTTTTTCAGTATATATCTAGGATTGGAATTGCTGGATCATTATGATAACTCTGTTTAAATCTTTGTGGAACTGCCTTACTGTTTTTCCACAACAGCTGCATGATTTTTACATTCCCACCAGATACACACAAGGGTTTCAATTTTTCCACATCCTTGTCAACACTGGTTATTTTCCTTTTTCTTGTTTTTTTTAAGGCCATCCCAGTGGATATGAAGTGGTATCACATTGTGGTTTTGATTTGCACTTCCCAAATGGGAAAGATGTTGAGTATCTTTTCATGTGCTTGTTGACCATTTGTATGTCTTTTTTGGAGAAATGTATTCAAGTTCTTTGCCCATTTTTGAATTAGATTTTTTTTTTGAGTTGTAACAGTTCTTGTTATATTGTGGGTATTAATCTCTTATCAGGTATATATGATTTACAACTGTTTTTTCCCCATTCTGTGGTTTTCTTTTTATTCTGTTGATAGTGTTCTTTTATGCACAAAAGTTTTAGTTTTTCTTCTGTTGTCTGTGCTTTTGGTGTCATATATATCTGAGAAATCCATGGTCATGTAGGTTTTCCAGTCTTTTTTTCTAATAGCTTCATAGTTTTAGGTCTGATATTTAGGTCTCTGATCCATTTTGACTTTATTGTCATATATGGTGTAAGATAAGGATCAAATAGATTCTTTTGCAGTTTTCCCAGCACCGTTTATAGAAAGCATTGTCCTTTCCCTATTGAATGGTATTGGCACTTGTCGAAATCATTTGACCATATAGGCAAGGGTTTATTTATGGACTCTATTCTATTCTGTTGGTCTGTAAGTGTGTTTTTAATGCCAGACCCACACCATTTTGATTACTGTAGCTTTGTAGTGAGTTTTGAATTAGGAATTGAGTCTTTCTTCCAACTTCGTTATTCCTTTTCAATATTCCTTTGGTTATTTGGGGTACCTTGAGATTCCACGTGAATTTTAAGATGGGTTTATCAATTTTTGTCTTACGTATTTTGAAACTCTTTTGTTTGATGCATACGCATTTTGGATTGTTCGGTTGTCTTGGTGAATTGACCCTTTAATTGTTGTTCAGTGTCCCCACTTTATCCCTGCTTTTCCTTGCTCTGAAGTCTCTTTTGTCTGATTTTAATGTAGGTACTCCAGTTTTATTTTCATTTAATTAGTGTTTGAGTACTGTAACTTTTCCATGTATTTGAAAAAAATTTAAGAAGTCTATATTTTAGTCCCTTTGCCTTTCCATTAAAATTTAGAATAATCTTGTCTACATTTGCAAAAATATCTTGCTTAGATTTTGGTAGGGATTGTGTTCAACCTGTTATCCGTTTGTGGAGAATTGACATCTTTGCTACATTGAGTCTTCTAATCTATTAAAATGTTATGTCTAAACATTTATTTGCATCTTCTTGATTTCATTTATCAGTGTTTTCAGCATACAAGTCCTGTCTATGTTTTGTTAAATTTATATCTTTAACTTTTAACCCACCTGTCTCATTATCTGTATAGTGAACTTCTTGGATGCTATGTATAGTTGCATTTTTTTTTTTATCCTTGTCAGTCTGTCTTTTAATTGGTGTATTTAGATCATTTACATTTACTGTAATTGACATGTATAGATAAAGGTCTTCCATTTTATTGTTTGACTTTTGTCTGTTTTCTATTATTTGTTCCTCTATTTTGCTTCTTTTGTTTTTTTGGGGGGATGAATGAACATTTATTTTAGTATTTCATTTACCTTTATTTTGAATTTGACTATTTTTATAGGTTTTTATTTTTGTGGTTACTCTAGGAATTACTGTATACTACATAACTCTTTGCAAGCTACTTAGAATCAGTATTTTACTACTTTAATTGGAATGTAGAAACCTGTTGTTTAATTTCTAAGTGCTTGGAGATTTTTCCAGTTATTTACATCTGATTTATTCTTATTGATTTCTAGTTTCTGTTCTTGGTTTTCAGCTTAATTTTATTATGTTATGAGATCATACTCTATATGATTTCAGTTCTTTTAAATAGTTAAAATTATTTTATGTCTTAAATATGGTTTATCATGGTGAATGTTCCTTGCATCCTTGAAAATTTTGTGCATTTTACTCTTTGGGTGAAGTGTTTTTATAAGTGTCATTTTTATCTCGTTCATTGATGGTTTTGTTCATTTCTTTTAAATCCTTACTAATTTTCTGTCTGCTTGTTCTGTCTGTTATTAGGAGGGTAGTTTTGATATCTTCAACTACATTTGTGGATTTATCTGTTATTCTTTCATTTCTCCCAGATTTTACTTTAATGTGTTTTATGGTTCTGTTGTTAGGGGCATATACATTCATTATTGTTCTGTCTTCTTTGTGAATTGAGCCTTTTATCATTATATAGTGTCCCTCTTTAGCCCTGGTAATTTCCTTCTTCTAAAGTCTACTTTGTCTGATATTAATAAGCCACTTTCCATCCCTTTACTAAGACACTTTTATCTTTATATTTAAGGTAGATTTCTTGTAGATACTGTATAGTTAGGTTCTGTTTTTCTACATCCTGATGATCTCTGTTTGTTTTTATGTTCAGACCCATTTAAATTTAATGTCTACCATTGTTTATTTGTTTTTTGTTTGCTCTCACCTTTTTGTTTATTGTTTCCTGACTTTTTTGGGGGTTAGTTGCATAGCTTTTAGTATTTAATTTTAGCTTATTGAGTTGCTTAATTTTGGTAGTGAAAAGATTTTTGAAAAACTTTTTACCTGTTTATTTGTGGCACATGAAATGGGGTAGTAAAATGAGAGAAAATTGGAAACTGTTAGCATGTGAGTTAGATAACTGAAGGTGCTTGTGCATTTGGGACAATCAGAGGGATGAATGAGTAGTAACTTAGGGCACCTTCGTCATTCATAATGGTGAATCTCTCGTGTGGAACAGGCTGATCGGTGAATGTGTAGATTCATTTTAGGTTCTTGTGTTTCTTCCATAGAGTTTTGCTTGGTCATCTTGTTCTGAGTGGTCCATTGGCCTCCGTGTCCCTTTTGTGGTGGACATCTGCTCAGTGACTTTTGAGCAGTTAGACCTCCTACTACGGCAAGTGAGTGAGGGGATGGATGGCACTGCTGACTGGCCCCCACCCCAAGAGAAAG
>NW_006790475.1:538228-569121 GCF_000442215.2 Lipotes vexillifer | reverse complement strand
AGTGTATGGCTGTGGCAACACTGAATCTTCTGCGACTTCAGGTATTTTCCTTTCCCACATTCTGTAAGTGTCTTACGCGTTTGTAATGATGTTTATGCATATTAAAGGGTATGGGGTTTAGCCTGTTGAATGAACTGCTAATGAAAATTTTAAAGTGTTTTAAAGTCAGATTATAATGGAGTGTAATGTGTATGAGGCTTAAAAAATTCAGTCTAGTTATTTTGTGCTTACCCTGGAAGTCAGTCTCTGCATGCAGGTAAGAGCATATATGGACTGTGTTATTACTGCTAAATTCAGCTTGTTGGCATTCATCAGGGAGTCGGTCTTGAATTTCCTGTTGCTGTGTGTGGAGAGGTGACTGGGTGAGACGGTAGGTGACTGGGTGAGACGGTAGGTGACTGGGAGATCAGCTGGAGGTGGTCGCCAGCCTCTCCTCTGGACTGAGAGGGGAGCCCCATTCAGGAAGCTCTGCATCCTCCACGAGTACCTCCGCTTCCTCAGGGGGAAGGTTAAGTTTAAATGTTAGAAGAAAAAAAGCTACAAAAATTTTTTTCCCAAGTAGAACTGGAGCTAAAATCTTTGATCATCGTGTTTTTCTTTGTCATAAAACCCTGTGACTTAATGTTAAGAGAACAGTTTTTCTCACCAAAGTAATTTCCCCCCTTTATAACGTGAGGGTTTCTGTGTGACCCATCATGTACCCCTTCTGTTCCCTCCCCTTTTTTGTCTTCGCTTCCAGAAAGCACAGAACTGAATGTAATGTTTAGTTGCAAAATGGAATTAGCAGAAGTTTGGAGAGTACCTCCCTTTGCCAGAAGTCTTCTGTAGGAACTCATTTAGCAGGGTATCTGTGGTGTAGTATCCTAATCATGGATCCGCCCAGTTTTTTGTTGCTTCCCATGGTCTCCTAGTGACATTGCTGCTCTGGTCGGTGCTGTGGAGAAAGACCCTGTACATGTCCTAGGCTGTATTTCATTTGGTCCATATTTGCCTCATGCCATCTGTTTTTCCACTGCTTTGTTCTGTCTGTCGAGGTCTTTGTTTTAGTTGTGTCTTGTAAAAAATTGACTCATAAAGCTCAGTTCTTAAAAAGAATACAACTTGAGAGTCTTTATTCACTATGTGGATTTAATCTTTTACAATTATTGTGATTACTAATGTATTTGAATTCAGTCTTGGCGTAAGTTTGTTCATCATTTTATTATCTTTTGAACGAATTTCTAAAAATTTTTTTTTCCTTTCAAATCCCTTTAATTGTTCCTAAGTTTTGAAATTTTGATTTCTGGACATTAATCATGTTACAAAAAAAATTAAATATTTGTTAATTCCACAGAGTGTTAAGTTAATCAGTACTCCTCTTCCTGAAAAATATAGGGGTTACAGGATGCATTAAACCTAAACTCCCCTTTCTATCTTCAGTATTTGAATTGTTCAATAGTCTGTTGTTACATTGACTCCAAGGCACACTGTTTTTTTGTGTGTGCTGCTAAAAAGAAAAGCGCTCCAAATTGCAGTGTGTAAGATACATTCTGATTTTAGAGTTGTTAAGATGTGAAAGAAAATACCTCTTAGGATTGGTGAAATGTAGTAATTATTTTTAAACTTTCCTTCAATTATTATCATAATCATTTTTTAAGAGGACATACTCAGGCATATAGTCCTTTTTTTTTTTTTTTTTTTTTAAACACTGGCTCCCTACTATGAGCAATACTGAAATCAGCTAGTATCTTCTTCCTCCTAACCCTCTCCTCCAGGATCTAATTTTAAGTAATACATTTTAATTTACAGTTGATATATCTATAATCCGTAAGCTTATTCTACTTTTCATACATTCTTCCTGCATATTTGGTAATTAAACTCTATCTACAGAATTAAACGATAAAGTGTTACATACTACACTGTTTCTCAATCTTAGTTCTACCAATAAAAATTTTTTTTTTTTTTTTTTTTTTTTTTTGCGGTACGCGGGCCTCTCCCACTGCGGAGCACAGGCTGTGGACGCGCAGGCCCAGGGGCCATGGCTCACGGGCCCAGCCGCTCCGTGGCATGTGGGATCCTCCTGGACCAGGGCACGAACCCGTGTCCCCTGCATCGGCAGGCGGACTCTCAACCACTGCGCCACCAGGGAAGCCCGAGAAATCTTGTATTAGTGCAATTGTTTCTTTGTAGCTAATTTGTCTTCCTCTTTGGTAGCCTTTTAGATTTTTGTCTTTGTTTTATAATTTTAATACATTATATCTAGGTCAGGATTTATTCTTGTATATATAATTTGAGATTATGATTCTTGTTCAATCTGAGATTACTTATCTTTGTTAAGTTTTGAAAAATCTTCACTTTTTACCATTGGAATAGCTCTCCTTTTTTTCCTTTCCCCTTGGAAAAGTTCTACTAAATGCATGTTGAGCTTTCTCATTTTATTTTCCCAAGTATCACAACTTCTTTGATATTTTAAAATATGTTTATCCTTTTTAATGCTCACTTTTTAATCTTTCTCTTCTGCTTTCTGGGTGGTTTACTCAGCACTCTTCTTTCAATTCACGAATCATTTAGCTGAATGTTCCATATTGTTGAATTGTCTGTTTATTTAAAAATAAATAAACAGTGTGTGATCACTGTTTTACACATATTGATTGAATCATCAAATCCCTATGCCAGCCTTCTGGGAGGTGGAACCTGCCATCTGTATTGAACAGCTGGGGAGGCACGAAGTTCAGGAATGTTGCCCAGGTTGGGTACTCAGTGCACAAAGATTTAGGGCTGGAATCTGGGGCCCAGGCTTTTCACTCCTCTGCCTTGAGGTGTTTATTCCCGTAGCTGTTTTTTTCATTTTCAGAATTTATATTTTTGGTGTTTGCCAAGGCTTTCATTTGCTCGTTATATTCTCGTCTTCTGGCTTCTGTTCCTTCCTTGATCTCTAAGAACATTTACTTATTTTATGGATTCATTCCAATTTTTTAAATTGCTAAAATCTGTTGGGACATGCGTTTTGCCTTTTACCCTGTCTGTGACACTTCTTTGTGGGGACGTAGTATGGCTTGTCCTTTTTGACTATGAGGCCACCCTTAGGGGGGGGTTTGTGGAGTGTCCCTTTGCCCTTGGCTGTGGAGATGTCCTCAGAGGGCAATTTTGTACTTGTGTCTGTGAGGTTTCACTGAGTTCCTTGGGCTCTTGATGAGTTTTGGTGTTCAGTTCTTGACGTATGATATCCATACCTAGGTGGTTGGTATAACCTGCTGTGTGTGTCTGTGTATCTCAAGAGCCAAACCAGAACTTTCCCTTGTATACTTTTCCTTGTATACCCTCAGCTTGGCTGTCTACTCTTTTAATAGTTTTCGGTTATATTATATTCACTATTTCTGTGTTTGGTCTGGGTGCTTGGGGGTGGGGTAGAGGTTGCTGTTTCCACAGGGTTCAACCTCTTTGTTGATCTTGAGCTTTTCCACATACATCTCAGAGTTGGGTTTAAAAAATTCCTTTTATAGAATACCTTACCATGGATTCTCAACTACTATAGGTGAAAAACTTTTAGTATGGTTAAAAAAAATACCTATACTGGAAGTTTTACCTTTATTATTTGAGTAAAACTCAATTTGAGGTATTATTTCATCTTTAATAAGATTTGGAAAGCATTTGTTTTTAGGACTTCTAAGTGAAAATTGTTTTTCTCCTTTCAGTTGCATGCTGCCATCAGTCACCAGGTTGACCCAGAATTCCTTGGTTTAGGTCTGGGCAGTGTCCTCCTCAACAGCCTGAAGCAGACGGTGGTGGCCCTGGCCAGCAGTGTGGGCGTGTTGAGTACTGTGCAGGCGGCTGCCCAGGCTGTGTTGCAGAGCGGGTGGTCAGTGCTGCTGCCAACTGCTGAGGAGCGGGCCCGGGCACTCTCTGCTCTCCTGCCCTGTGCAGGTGGGCTGGGGCTAGGAGCAGGGGTCGGGTGGGGTTGGCCCAGGTGGGGGTGCCAGGAGGGGATGGTGCTTGCCTCACATTGGGAAAAACACTTTACCTTTTCCAGTTTCAGGCAATGAAGTTAACATAAGTCCAGGTCGTCGATTCATGATTGATCTTCTTGTGGGCAGCTTGATGGCTGATGGAGGCTTAGAATCAGCCTTAAATGCAGCCATTACTGCAGAAATCCAGGTATGGTCCTAGGAGTGTGTGTGTGTGTGTGTGTGTGTGTGTGTGTGTGTGTGTGTGTGTGTGTGTGTGTGTCTGTGCACGCGCGCGCGTGCACTGATGGAGGTAATTTTACTCCCTAGTGAGCTGAGACTGACACTTTGCCAGAATTATTTTAAAAAAAAACCTTGAAACAACAAAGCTTTTAGTAACATCCAAATATTTCTGTAATTAAAATTTTTTTTACTAGTTTAATAAAATATTGAGTTATTATTAAGTATGATAAAATGTACCCACTTTAAGTGTCTATTTAAATGAATTTGACAGGTAACCCAATCATAATATAAATCACTTCCATCACCGCGGAAAGTGCCTTTGTGCCCCTTTGTATTTGAAGTTAGGACACTTCCTTGCCTCTCCTAGATGATGTTAATTTTGCCAGTTTTGATTGTCACATAAATGGAATCATACAGTATATACTCATTTGTGTCAGCTTTATGTTGCCTTGATAATGATTTTCAGATTCACCTGTGTTGGATGTAGTGTTATGTTGTTTTTTTGTCTTTTTTTTTTACTGAGGAACTATTTATTTCTTTTCGTATTATTATTATTTTTTAATTGGGATATAGTTGTTTTACAATGTTGTGTTAGTTTCTACTGTACAGCAAAGTGGAGTTCCCTGTGATATACAGCAGGTTCTCATTAGTTATCTATTTTATACATATTAGTGTATATATGTCAACCCCAATCTCCCAATTCATCTCACCACCACCACCCGCCCCCCCCGCCTATCCCCCTTGGTGCCCATACGTTTGTTCTCTACATCTGTGTCTCTATTTCTGCCTTGCAAACCAGTTCATCTGTACTATTTTTCTAGATTCCACATATATGTGTTAATATACGATATTTGTTTTTCTCTTTCTGACTTCACTCTGTATGACAGTCTCTAGGTCCATCCACATCTCTACAAATGACCCAATTTTGTTCCTTTTTATGGCTGAGTAACATTCCGTTACTGTATATGTATATGTACCACATCTTCTTTTTCCATTTGTCTGTCGATGGACACTTAGGTTGCTTCCATGACCTGGCTATTGTAAATAGTGCTGCAGTGAACATTGGGGTGCATGTGTCTTTCTGAATTAAGGTTTCCTCAGGGTATATGCCCAGTAGTGGGATTGCTGGGTCATATGGTAGTTCTATTTTTAGTTTTTTAAAGAACCTCCATACTGTTCTCCATAGTGACTGTATCAATTTACATTCCCACCAACAGTGCAAGAGGGTTCCCTTTTCTCCACACCCTCTCCAGCATTTGTTGTTTGTAGATTTTCTGATGATGCCCATTCTAACTGGTGTGAGGTGATACCTCATTGTAGTTTTGATTTGCATTTCTCTAATAATTAGTGATGTTAAGCAGCTTTTCATGTGCTTCTTGGCCATCTGTATGTCTTCTTCGGAGAAATGTCTATTTAGGTCTCCTGCCCATTATTGGATTGGGTTGTTTGTTTTTTTGATATTGAGCTGCATGAGCTGTTTGTATATTTTGGAGATTAATCCTTTGTCTGTTGATTCGTTTGCAAATATTTTCTCCCATTCCGAGGGTTGTCTTTCATCTCGTTTATAGTTTCCTTTGCTGTGCAAAAGCTTTGAAACTTCATTAGGTCCCATTTGTTTCCTTTTTTTTTTTTTGCGGTACGCGGGCCTCTCACTGCTGTGGCCTCTCCCATTGCGGAGCACAGGCTCCAGACACGCAGGCCCAGCGGCCATGGCTCACGGGCCCAGCCGCTCCGTGGCCCGTGGGATCCTCCCAGACCGGGGCATGAACCTGCGCCCCTGCATCGGCAGGCAGACTGTCAACCACTGCGCCACCAGGGAAGCCTCCATTTCTTTATTTTTGTTTTAATTCCATTACTCTAGGAGGTGGGTCAAAAATGATCTTGCTGTGATTTATGTCAGAGTGTTCTTCCTGTGTTTTCCTCTAAGAGTTTTACAGTGTCTGGTCTCACATTTAGGTCTTTAATCCATTTTGAGTTTATTTTTGTGTATGGTGGTAGGGAGTGTTCTAATTTCATTCTTTTACATGTAGCTGTCCAGTTTTCCCAGCACCACTTATTGAAGAGACTGTCTTTTCTCCATTTTATATTCTTGCCTCCTTTGTCATAGCTTAGTTGACCATAGGTGCGTGGGTTTATCTCTGGGCTTTCTCTCCTGTTCCATTGATCTATATTTCTGTTTTTGTGCCAGTACCATATGGTCTTGATTACTGTAGCTTTATAATATAGTCTTAAAGTCAGGGAGTCTGATCCTCCAGCTCCATTTTTTTTCCTCAAGATTGCTTTGGCTACTCGGGGTCTTTTGTGTCTCAATACAAATTTTAAGGTATTTTGTTCTAGTTCTGTAAAAAATGCCACTGGTAATTTGATAGGGATTGCATTGAATATGTAGATTGCTTTGGGTAGTATAGTCATGTTCACAGTATTGATTCTTCCAGTCCAAGGACATGGTATATCTCACCATCTGTTTGTGTCATCTTTGATTTCTTTCATCAGTGCCTCACAGTTTTCTGAGTACAGGTCTTTTACCTCCTTAGGTAAGTTTATTCCTAGGTATTTTATTCTTTTTGTTGCT
Source organism: Lipotes vexillifer (assembly GCF_000442215.2). NCBI lineage: Eukaryota > Metazoa > Chordata > Mammalia > Artiodactyla > Lipotidae > Lipotes > Lipotes vexillifer. The sequence continues at coordinate 562,383 of NW_006790475.1, read as the reverse complement.
CTGGTGAGTGGGATTGTATTCTTTTTGTTGCTCTGGTGAATGGGATGCCACTCTGTGGCATGTGGGATCTTCCCGGACCGGGGCACGAACCCGTGTCCCCTGCATTGGCAGGTGGACTCAACCGCTGCGCCACCAGGGAAGCCCTGTCTTATCCTTTTAATGTCTTGTTGGATTCTGTTTGCTAGTATTTTCTTGCGGATTTTCGCATTCATATTCATCAGTGATATTGGTCTATAATTTTCTTTTTTTGTCATATCTTTGTCTGGTTTTGGTATCAGGGTGATGGTGGCCTTGTAGAATGAGTTTGGGAGTGTTCCTACCTCTGCAGTTTTTTGGAAGAGTTTGATGAGAAGGATGGGTGTTAACTCTTCTCTAAATGTTTGATAGAATACACCTGTGAAGCCATCTGGTCCTGGACTTCTGTTTGTTGGAAGATTTTTAATCACAGTTTCAATTTCATTACTTGTGATTGGTCTGTTCATATTTTCTGTTTCTTCCTGGTTCAGTCTTGTAGGGTTATACTTTTCTAAGAATTTGTCCGTTTCTTCCAGGTTGTTCATTTTTTTGGCATACAGTTGCTTGTAGTAGTAGTCTCTTATGATGCTTTGTATTGCTGTGGTGTCTGTTGTAACTTCTCCTTTTTCATTTCTAATTTTATTGATTTGAGTCCTCTCTCTTTTTCCTGATGAGTCTGGCTAAAGGTTTATCATTTTTTTTTACCTTCTCAAAGAACCACCTTTTAGTTTTATTGATCTTTGGTGTTGTTTTCTTTGTTTCTATTTATTTCTGCTCTGATCTTTATGATTTCTTTTGTTCTGCTAACTTAGGGTTTTGTTCTTCTTTCTCTAGTTCCTTTAGGTGTAAGGTTAGATTGTTTATTTGAGATTTTTCTTGTTTCTTGAGGTAGGATTGTATTGCTATAAACTTCCCTCTTAGAAATGCTTTTGCTGCATCCCATAGCCTTTGGACTGTCATGTTTTCATTTTCATTTGTCTCTAGGTATTTTTTTATTTCCTCTTTGACTTCTTCAGTGATCTCTTGGTTATTTAGTAGCATATTGTTTAGCCTCCATGTGTTTGTGTTTTTTACGTTTTTTTCCCTGTAATTTATTTCTAATCTCATAGTGTTGTGGTTGGAAAAGGTGCTTAATATGATTTCAGTTTTCTTAAATTTACTGAGGCTTGTTTTGTGACCCAAGATGTGATCTATCCTGGAGAATGTTCCATGTGCACTTGAGAAGAAAGTGTAATCTGCTGTTTTTGGATGGAATGTCCTATAAATATCAATTAAATCTATCTGGTCATTTAGAGCTTGTGTTTCCTTATTAATTTTCTGTCTGGATGATCTGCCCATTGGTGTAAGTGAGGTGTTAAAGTCCCCCACTATTATTGTGTTACTGTCGATTTCCTCTTACAGCTGTTAGTATTTGCCTTATGTATTGAGGTGCTCCTATGTCGGGTGCATATATATTTATAATTGTTACATTTTCTCCTTAGATTCATCCCTTGATCATTATGTAGTATCCTTCCTTGTCTCTTGTAACATTCTTTATTTTAAAGTCTATTTTATCTGATATGAGTATAGCTACTCCAGCTTTCTTTTGATTTCCATTTGCATGGAATATCTTTTTCCATCCCCTCACTTTCAGTCTGTATGTGTCCCTAGGTCTGAAGTGGGTGTCTTGTAGACAGCATATATATGGGTCTTGTTTTCGTATCCATTCAGCCGGTCTGTGTCATTTGGTTGGAGCACTTAATCCATTCACATTTAAGGCAGTTATCGATATGTATGTTCATATTACCATTTTCTTAATTGTTTTGGGTTTGTTTTTGTAGGTCCTTTTCTTCTCTTGTGTTTCCCACTTAGAGAAGTTCTTTAGAATTTGTTGTAGAGCTCGTTTGGTGGTGCTGAATTCTCTTAGCTTTTGTTTGTCTGTAAAGCTTTTGATTTCTCTGTTGAATCTGAGTGAGATCCTTGTTGGGTAGAGTAGTCTTGGTTGTAGGTTCTTCCCTTTCATCACTTTAAATATGTCTTCCACTCCCTCTGGCTTGCAGAGTTTCTGCTTAGAAACCAGCTGTTAACCTTATGGGAGTTCCCTTGTATATTATTTGTTCTTTTTCCGTTGTTGCTTTTAATAATTTTTCTTTGTCTTTTTAAAAGAATTTATTCATTTATTTTTGGCTGTGTTGGGTGTTCATTGCTGTGTGCAGGCTTTCTCTAGTTGCGTTAAGTGGGGGCTACTCTTTATTGTGGTGTGCAGGCTTCTCATTGCAGTGGCTTCTCTTGTTGCGGATCATGGGTTCTAGGTGTGCAGGCTTCAAGAGTTGTGGCTTGTGGGCTCGGTAGTTGTGGCTTGCGGGCTCCAGAGCACAGGCTCAGTAGTTGTGGCGCATGGGCTTAGTTGCTCTGCGGCATGTGGGATCTTTCCAGCCCAGGGATCAAACCCATGTCCCCTGAATCTGCAGGCGGATTCTTAACGACTGTGCCACCAGGGGAGTCCCCTCTTTGTCTTTAATTTTTGTGAATTTGATTCTTATGTGTCTTGGCATGTTTCTCCTTGGGTTTTTCCTGCCTGGGACTCTCTGTGCTTCCTGGACTTGGGTGGCTATTTCCTTTCCCATGTTTGGGACGTTTTCAACTGTAATCTCTTCAAATATTTTCTCCAGCCCTTTCTCTTTCTCTTCTTCCGGGACCCCTGTAATGCAAATGCTGGTGCGTTTAATGTTGTCCCAGAGGTCTCTCAGGTTTTCTTCATTCCTTTTCATTCTTTTTTCTTTATTCTGTTCCACGACAGTGATTTCCACCGTTCTGTCTTCCAGGTCACTTATCCATTCTTCTGCCTCAGTTCTTCTGCTATTGAGTCCTTTTAGTGTATTTTTCATGTCAGTTATTGTATTGTTCATCTCTGTTCTTTAATTCTTCTAGGTCTTTGTTAAACATTTCTTGCATCTTCTCACTAGTTGCCTCCATTCTTTTTCCGAGGTCCAGGATCATCTTCACTCTCATTATTCTGAATTTTTTTTCTGGAAGATTGCCCAGCTCCACTTCATTTAGTTGTTTTTCTGGGGTTTTATCTTGTTAACTTCATCTGGGACATAGTCCTCTGCCTTTTCATTTCATCTGTCTTTCTGTGTTTGTGGTTTTTGTTCTGCAGGCTGCAGGATTGTAGTTCTTGCTTCTGCTGCCTGCTGTTTGGTGGATGAGGCTATCTAAGAGGCTTCTGTAGTGTCACTTTGTTTTTGCTGTTGAGGAGTGCCCCCTTGTGTGATTATGGCACTGTTGGTGTATCCCTTCTCCTGTTGATAGACATTTGTTGATTTTTGACTCTCTACAGCTGCTCTTATCATGCTGTGTAAAAGTCCTTTAGTGAACATGTGTTTTTCCTTTTGAGTAAATAGTTTGAATTAGAATTTGCAGGGTTCTAGGGTGGGTGTGTGTTTACAGTTTCCCAAAGTGGTTGTGCCATTTACATCTGAACCAGAGTGTATGAGAGTTCTAGCCCTTTCTTGACCTCATCAACATGAGGCGTGTCAATCTTTTTAAAAGCTTTAGCTAGTCTGCGGGTAGGGTGGGGTGTTAATTTGTATGTGCTTATTGGCCATTCATAGCTTCTTTTGTTGCTTTCATTGTCATAATAGTTTTCAATTTAAAAACTTACACTGATAAAATTGGATGAAGAGAGTGTATTAAAAATGTTTTTGAAAATATACCTACTTTGATTAAATTGAAAAAAATTAGAGGAAATCATAAATGTAATGATTTTAGTTGCAAGTATCATTGTGTACCTTGTTATTTTCCAGATACTATGCTGTGTACTTTACTTTCATTTATTTTTAACCTTGTGAGCCATGTTGATGTTGACAAAAAATTAATCAGTCAATCTAAGAAAGAGGTAGAAAATTTTATTCAAGCCAAATTGACGATTATAACCCAGGAACAGCATCTCAGAAAGCTCTGAGAATTATTGCGTTTGTTACAAGTCAAGGCTCAGTTATCTAAGTTTTTTGAGACAGGGCTGTACGTTAAATGATGTATTATTGACAGTTTACACAATCCAGATCTAAGCATCATCATGGCCTCTTAAAAGAGGAAGAAGGAGGGTTTTCTTTGAAGGCGTTGTCTTGTTGATGCTAGGAGAATGTTGCTGTTTATGGTTGAGCAGGTATATTTGCTCATAGGGAAGGTTGATCGATGCATAATGCAGGTAAACAATGTACAGTAGGGGGCAGAGAGGAGGCCAAGGGACAGAGAAAGTTTTTCTATGTGTAAATTTTTCTTTTCTTGCCAGGAAATGTGAATTGTTTTTCACATTGAATGGAAAAAGTTGTCTTAAAATTCCATTTTATAGACGTGGACATAGATACCACAGAAGTTTAGTGATTTGCTAAGGTGTCATGACTAGTGAATGACAGGTTTGCTGACTCCAAACCTCTTCCTTTTCTTCCTGTGCTCCGTGTGGCTCAGTGTAATAGTTCACCTGATGGGAGCAATGACAGCGAACAGGCAGAGGCAGTCCACATGTGGGCCAGACCCAAGCAGTATTTTTATTTTTTATATTTATTTTTATTACTTTAAAACATTTTTTGGCTGTACCGTGTGGCATGCGGGACCTTAGTTCCCCAACCAGGGATCGGTCCCGCGCCCCGCTGCAGTGGAAGCGTGGAGTCTTAGCCACTGGACTGCCAGGGAAGTCCCCCCAAGCAGTATTTTTAGAACCTATTAATTTAGTTAGCATATGTTTATTCTTTGTGTCCTGCTGGAGAGTGGTACCTTGAGAGGGGGAGGTGGGCTATAGAGTATGCAGATTGTGATCCCTATGACAATAATTAAGATGTCTGAAAAAATAGCCAAAAGGCCATTTGTTTTAAAACAGAAATGTTTTGAAGCTACAGAAAGGCATAAACAGAAAAACCCTCATCATTTAGGAATAACCATTGTTAATGTTTTTCATGTATTGTCTTCCAGGCTTTCAACAATGCAAATGTTTACTAACAATACTAATTATGATGCCAGAACTGGTCTCAGTGCTTTGTATCTTTTCCACTCATAAGGTTGCCATGTCTTCTATGTTGAATATTCTGCGATGTCCATTTGTTCTGTTGCTTTGGGGAAGTCTGTCATATGGAAAGGGAATCACTTTTTTTTTTTAAAACAATTTCCTATTGTTGACCATTTAGGTTTTAGATAGTTTTACTATTATAAATAATTTTTAATTACATTCTTGAAGATTCTAAGTCATTGGGTATAAGAATGATTATTAGGAAGAAGTTCTAGAAATGAAATTGGGTCAAAAGCACGCACATTTTCAAGCTGTCTGATCTGTGTCCTCCTTATTCTGAAGAGTAGGTGGCACAGTTCCAATCCGACCCCTTAGACATGGTCCTTGTTCCCACACCCCTCAGAATGGGGAAGACTGTTTAGACTTGTTCTGGCTTTTGCCATTAGACAATAGAGCCCAGTAGGAAAGAACTTGTGTGCTTTTTCACAGTAAATTTGATTACTAGAACAATGCTTACTATATAGTAGGTCCTCAGGAATATTGGTTGCATTTGGCTGGCGAAAGATAGCTCCTTTAAAAGTTTTTAAAAATAATAACATTATTGAGATCTAATTCATCTGCTGTAAAATTCAGTCTCTTAAAGTGTATGATTTAGTGATTTTTTTTTTTGTATATTCACAGAGTTGTGCAACCACCGTCACCACTATCTAATTTCAGAACACTCTCACTCCAAAAAGAAACCCTGTGCCCCTTAACAGTCACTCCGCATCCCCTACTCCTCCCAGCCGTTGACAACCGCTAATCTACTTTCTGTCTCTAAAGATGTCCCTGTTCTGGACATTTCATATAAGTGGATTTGTATAGTATGTTGCCTTGGGTGTCTGGCGCTTTCCACTTAACATAGTGTTTTCAAAGTTCAGCCAAGTTGTATCATTCATGTCGTACTTAATTTTTTAAAATCGCTAAGCAATATTCTGTTGTATGGATATAGCACATTTTGTTTAATTCATCAGCTGATGGACATTTAAGTTGTTCTCTCTTTTAAGTTACTATGAATAATGCCATTATAAACGTCTGTGCATAGGTTTTTGTGTGGACATATGTTTTTATTTCTTATGGGCATATGCCTTGGAGTGGAGTTGCTGAGTTTTACGGTAACTCTATGTTTAATGTTTCGAGGTATAGCCAGACTTCTCTTAAGTGGCTGTACCATTTTACATTCCCAGTAGCAATGTATGACAGTTCCACTTTCCCTGTATCTTTGCAAATACTTGCTACTGTTCATCTTTTTTATTATACTGTCCTAGGAGATGTGAATTTCCCTGATGACTAATGAAGTTGAGCATCTTTTCATGTGCTCATTAACCATTTGTATATCTTCTTTGAAGATATGTCTGTTCAGATTTTTTGTTTATTTTAAAATTGGGTCATTTATCTTTTAATTGTTGAGTTGTCAGAATTCTTTCTGTATTTGTACGTCTTATATCAGACGTATCCTCCCATTCTGTAGGTTATTGCTTCATGTTTACAAAGCAGGTAGACTCTGCCTAGGTGATCACATTGGGTGTTGTGAGAGCCAGAAGCAGGGGTAAAGGTTTTAGGAACTTCACAGAAGGATGCTGGAGACCATTAGCACTGGCAGCCTGGACACGGGGTTTGTAGGACAGATCGTCTGTTTAGAAACTGGGCAACTGAGTGGCGTGATTTCCAGTGGGTGGGTGTGGGCCACTGTCACCAGGTGTGTGAGTCAGCACACAGCTAGGCTGTGGGATCAGGGCTCAGCCCATGGTGCCTTCACACCTGCTACTAAGATAACCGGTAACCAGTTTCTGTTTCATGAATTACAGGATATTGAAGCCAAAAAAGAAGCACAGAAGGAAAAAGAAATTGATGAACAGGAAGCAAATGCCTCGACATTTCATAGAAGTAGGACTCCACTGGATAAAGATCTTATTAATACGGGAATCTATGAATCTTCTGGAAAACAGTGCTTGCCTCTGGTTCAGCTCATACAACAGCTTCTTAGGTAAATAGCATTGGACATAGTTTAATTAGGAGGATTATTGGTTTTCATATTAAGATAGTGAGATCGAGCACTAGGGTCTCAAAACTGTGCTGAGTTGTTGATGAAGTACTTTGAAAATTACCTAGGATAGACTTTAGAGCAGATTCTTAAATGTAGGTGAGAGGAGAGGTTAGAATGTATGAAGTAGAGCTAGAGATTCTACAAGTTTTCACACAAGAGACAATTGGAGTGTGTGGTAAACCTAGGATGAGATTCTTCGCCTCGTTAGTAAGCAGGGAGGTACAAATGAAAATCAGCATGGTAAGATTGTTATTTTTAAACTGGTTGTGTCCTTGCCTCATTCTATATGTCCTAGATTTATATCTATTAGTTTCTAAGACAACTTTCAAAAGCTGAAGTAAGTAAAAGAATGGTGAGCGTTATTGTCAAAGGACTGATCAGAAGGAGGCAAGAATCAGTCAGAGTCAGAACATACGCAGAGACTCACCTTGATAAGGGCTGAAGTTGTCAGTCACTGTTTGCTAAAGAATGTCAGCCTGCGTTGCGGTGTCCTTCAAAAAGAGCAAAAAAGCCAGGTGGTTTCTGAAAGGCATTTGTTAGACAAGGAAAAATTATTGCTCATTTATGTAATACAGCTCCGCTCCGTGTAAACCTGGCTCCTGGTTTATTGTTTATACAGAGAGGAAAGGGGGCCTGGTGGGTTGGCTTAGGTACCTAAGTCCAGGGCATTGGTGGGCAGTGTACTGGCGTGGGGTGGCCTGCCCTTCACACCTGGAAACACCAGAATTTGCTGGGCACACAGTGAGCTTTTAAAAGAGGAAGTTTTAGAGCTAGTTCCTGACATATATTTTAGTAAATGCTAATAAAAAACCCCTTGTTTCCTATTTTTTATAACGTGGTGATGATTTTTAAAATCAGTATTCACACATTCTGATCTTCACTATAACAGTCTGGAATAAAGTGAATTAAATCAGTGCAGCTGTGGCAGTGACAAGAGTTTGGGAATTGTTCCTAGAAAACTGCAGTTGCGCCTGCTTGTCTAAAGCTGGCCACTGACACCTGCCCAGCATGGTAACTGTGGCAGTAGCAGCAAGAGCAGTGTTTATGTTGCAGAGTTAATCGAGGGTCAAGTGAGAAAATGCACATTGAATGCTTTGGAGTGAAAAGGTAAAGGTCTCTGGTGAAGTTTTAAAGCAAAAGCAGTATCTCGAGATGTGATTTTCTGTTTTCTTGACCGCCCCTTCCTTTGCCGGGGAGGCTGTGTCTGGGCCCCCCTGGTGTCACTGGCAGAGAGCCAGTGCTGGGTTCTCTGACCTCGGTCCTGTCTTAGGTTACTGTTCCCATGAGGGACCAGCTCTCCTGCTTGTTCAGACTACTTGTTCCCTTGGTGTGTAGAGACCTGTCCATCTTAGCCTACCTACCCCTGTGCTGTTCAGTCTGGCAATCATTTGCCACGTTTGCCAGTATAGCTGAGACACTGAGTTTTTATTTTTTATTAAAATTAAAATGAAAAAACTTAGACATGATTCAGCTATTAGAAAACTTGTAATTATGTTTGGAATAACTTGGCCATATGAATTTACCTTTTCAGCTCTGCATTTTCATGAGACTTAAGTGCAGATCAAGTATTTGCAGTGAAAATTTAGTTATCTGAATTGAGATGTGCTGTATGTACAAAATACACAGTGGCTTTTGAAGACTTCGTGTCTTCAAAAAACTAATATAAATATCTCAATGCTTTTTCTTATTGGTTTTGTGTTGAAATGATAATATTTTAAATATATGGGGATAAGTACATTATTAATACTGATTTTACATGTTCTTTTTATCTTTATTTATGTGACTGTTAGACATTTTAAAGTACACATGTGACTCCCTGGCAGTACTTTTCCATTGGACAGTGCTCTCTAGCCCATCCTCGCACATTGTCTTCTGAACCTTCCTCTTTACTTTTGGTTCCTTTGGCATGCAGGGAGGAGTTGGCTCCACAGCAGATTTATAATGAAAATGTACCTGTTTGGAAAATACAAAACAAAAACTGAAACATGGAATAAATAGTACCTTAAAAAGTTTTGGAAAAGAGAAAAAGAAAAAAATGCATTTACAACCCTCTCACTAACAGGATGCCTATGCTCCAGGGTCCTTTCATAAGCATAGATGATGTGCCCCTCCCCTTGCAGAGATAAACTTTAACATTTATTTCTTACCTTAAGTGTCTGTGACTAAAGGAGACTCAGTGTATGGAGTCTAAATACATCTTGGCTGATGCAGTTGAAAAATAGTCTAAAGAGTTACATTTGGGAGATATTTCGTATATTTTATCCTTTGGATGACAGGTTGGAGAGACTGCAGCTTCCCAAAAGTAAGCCATGAAACAGATTTCAGAGTAACTCTTATGCTGGCAAAGAACCACAGAAAACCATTTATATTTGGCAATAGAGAGCTGTGAAGATGTTTAAATTAATGAACTCTATCAGAATTACACACTTTGATTATGATTCTGAATTTTATATTAGGGAAATAAGTTAACATTTGTATTGTATTTTATTACTGTCTTTTGCTCCATCATGTATGGCATAAAACCCAGATTCCAGACCTTTTCTTCTATTGTGATATGGTTATCAGGTCAGGTTATCAGGTCGTGGAGCAGAAAGGTGAGGTGGACCGCAGGTGAGGCCCTGAGCACCCACCTGCGTTTTGTGTGGCTGGGAGTGCTGAGCACAAGCCAGGGGTCCCTACTGCTCTTTCTTCTCAACTCTGTGGACGTGAGTTGATGTGTGTCTTCTGCTCCTGTCCTCACTCCACTGCTGTAGTGGATGAACCCTGGGGGCTGGTGCGATTGACAGAGGTTCCCCTCAAACCTGCTGTTACGTTAGAAATCAAAGAAGTGGAGCAGAATGCTTTTCTGTGGCCTGGTGTTGTGCAGAGGCTCCGGACTCGCCTCCCCAGTGACAGTGCCTGCTGTCAGCCCGCTGGCTCTCACCCTTCTGGCTGGGTTGGGGCTGCTGCGGTGGAGCTACATTGACAAGTTCCAGGCTCTGCTTCGGCTTTTTTTTTTTTTTTTTTGCGGTACGCGGCCCTCTCACTGTTGTGGCCTCTCCCGTTGCAGAGCGCAGGCTCAGCGGCCATGGCTCACTGGCCCAGCCGCTCCACGGCATGTGGGATCCTCCCGGACCGGGGCACGAACCCGCGTCCCCTTCATTGGCAGGCGGACTCTCAACCACTGCACCACCAGGGAGGCCCATCTGCTTTGGCTCTTTAACTTCACTAACTCCCTTCCTCCTTCTGTCTTCAGTACCACAGATCAGACCTTGTTCACCTGGCGCCGAGACTGTCCCTGGGTGGCAGGGTCTTATCTGGTGTTCCCTGTGCCCTCTAAAATCTGCTTTCTCACTGACTTTAGTTACCTTTCTCGGACACAAACAGGATGTCACTTTCCTTTCAAAACTGGTGGTTCAGCATTGCAGAATCTAGTGCCAGCAGCCTGGCACTCCATCACCTACAGTGTCCACTCCCCTTCCTTGTTTTGACCTCTGTGCCCAGGTTCCTTTGCATTCTGCTCATGGAAACAGAACACTTACTACTTCTAATTGAGCTTTCTCTTTGCTCCCCATTTACTTACTGATGGTTCATGGCTCAAGTTGGATCCTGCAGTTGGAATGGGATCATCTGCTCCTTTCCTTGCTGCCGTCTTCTTTGAGCATCTCTTACTCTGACCTGTTTTATTTGTGCCCACTTTGGTCTTCCTTCCTGTAGTTTCTGAGCCCTGGGTATCCCCCCACATGGCCCACCCGGGTGTTTACTAGAGTAGGTCTGAAGGCACACTTGTGAGGCAGATGCAGAAATGCTAGTGGGTCTTGTCTTTAAGGATAGTGTCACATGTATATTTGAAATACAGATTTGGACAAAAAATAATAACAGTTACTTTTCCTTCCAAAGGTTTGTACAGGAGTTTTCTATCATTTTGGACTGTTCCATGCAACTCTTAGGAGCACATCTGTAAAGCAAAGGGTATCATTCTACCTCTTGTGTCTTCCGTGTGCCTCTGCTCAGTTTTTTTTTTTTTTGCGGTACGCGGGCCTCTCACTGTTGTGGCCTCTCCCATTGCGGAGCACAGGCTCTGGACGTGCAGGCTCAGCGGCCATGGCTCACGGGCCCAGCCGCTCCGCGGCATGTGGGATCTTCCCGGACCGGGGCACGAACCCGTGTCCCCTGCATCGGCAGGCGGACTCTCAACCACTGCGCCACCAGGGAAGCACCTCTGCTCAGTTTTGAATGAGGTGTGCTTATTGCAGATACAGCTGACACACATTTGGGGAAGGAAGCCAGCTGCAGGTCACTTGGGTGTATGATCTTTATTTCTGATTTTAGTTTATGTTGTGATTTTTTTTTTTTACAACCCCTCTACCCCTTTAAAAACAAGCATAACTTGTTTAATTTTGCAATCCTTTTTCTCCTGCATAGAAACATTGCTTCTCAGACAGTAGCCAGATTGAAAGATGTTGCCCGTCGGATATCATCATGTCTAGACTTTGAGCAACATAGTCATGAGAGATCTGCTTCATTGGATTTGTTGCTGCGTTTTCAGCGCTTACTTATCAGTAAACTTTATCCAGGAGAAAATGTTGGTCAGACTTCAGATATTTCTAGTAAGTTACTTAAAATGTTAAAGTGTCTTGTGTGTATTTTGGCTTTTTTATTTAGGCTTCTTGACATGCCTATTCTGCATGACCCAGATGTGTAGTTCTTAGATGCATCAATTTTGGGGGACTTCATTTTGCATCCACTCTTTTGGGACAGATATTTCTATATTAGACTCATCAATATTTTTTATTTCATTGTGTTAACATTTAAATTCCTTAGACATGAGATATAGCATCCTTTATGTTCAGGTCAGTCTTACAGAAGATTTATCAGACTTATTCAGCGGGTTAGTTGTGGACTGTTAGAGATTGACATAATGTGGGGATGAAATAGTGACCTAATGTTTGTATGTCACCCTGGTAAGACAGATGGGTGTAGTAGGAGGAATGCATTATCATTGAAGGAAGACTGAATCTCAGTTATAGCTCTGGTTTATTAGCTGCTGGACACGGGACTAAGTCTCCTGGGGGCTGTAGATTGCTCACCTACAGAGTTAGGTTAAGACTTGAGGGTGCCTGTGAGAATGAAAATAGGATGATACATAAGTGCTCAGTTCTGTGTACAACATAGAGTAGAGCACTTTCCACAAACTCCAAAAGGAGTGCCTGGCTCTTTATAAGGTAGTTTTCTGCGTCAGTGATGGAAAGGTTTGCTACTTCTGTTAATTTTTTTTTTTTTTGCGGTGTGCGGGCCTCTCACTGTTGTGGCCTCTTCCGTTGCGGAGCACAGGCTCCGGACGCGCAGGCCCAGCGGCCATGGCTCACGGGCCCAGCCGCTCTGCGGCATGTGGGATCTTCCCGGACCGGAGCACGAACCCGTGTCCCGTGGCCTCTCCCGTTGCAGAGCGCAGGCTCAGCGGCCATGGCTCACGGGCCCAGCCGCTCTGCGGCATGTGGGATCTTCCCGGACCGGAGCACGAACCCGTGTCCCGTGGCCTCTCCCGTTGCAGAGCGCAGGCTCAGCGGCCATGGCTCACGGGCCCAGCCGCTCTGCGGCATGTGGGATCTTCCCGGACCGGAGCACGAACCCGTGTCCCCTGCATCAGCAGGCGGACTCTCAACTACTGCGCCACCAGGGAAGCCCGGTTAATATTTTTATAGCCAGTATAGTCTAAAACAATTTTGTTACTTCCTGAAAATCGTTAGGCACTTGTAGAGGATGAAAAATTTCAGGTTGAAATCAGTGAACCATTTCAGTCTGAAAGAGGTGACCATCTCAATGTCATAAAGTTACAAGGACTAAAAAGCTTTTAAGAGCCACGTAGGAGGAAAAGTTGAAGATTTTTTTTTTTTTTTAATATTTATTTATTTCGCTGTGCTGGGTCTTAGTTGCAGCACGCAGGATCTTCGCTGCCACGTGTGGGATCTAGTTCCCTGACCAGGGATTGAACCAGGGCCCCCTGCATTGGGGTTGTGGAGTCTTAACCACAGGACCGCCAGGAAAGCTCCGAAAAGTTGAAGATTTTTATAAGATTGAAAAATGCCTAACTTTGTTCACTGGGAGTAATTTTCAGGCATTAAGTCTTGGACTTAGAAAACATGTATGTTGGATATAAGGTTTTAGAACTCTAAGTTATGACTTTAGTATTTTTACTCGAAGTTTTTAGATACTATATAGTGCAGTGTATAAAAATCAGTATATCCAAATTCAGTTTCTCAAATTATGTGATATAAAAGGAGCCAAGGACTAAATACGTAAGATTAACCACTCCTGTTTGAGAAAATTATTATAGGTAAAAAATGTATAGATGAGAGTAGAATAGTGGAACAATGAAGTTTATTTACAAAGTAAATTTTAATAGTGCAAATGAAATTGTCTAAATCTTCCCTACAGGTCCTGAACTAATGGGGGTTGGTTCCTTGCTGAAGAAGTACACAGCCCTTTTGTGCACACACATTGGAGATATACTGCCCGTGGCAGCCAGCATTGCTTCCACTAGCTGGAGGCACTTTGCAGAGGTGGCCTGCATTGTGGAAGGGGACTTCACTGGTACTTACCTTGTTTCCTAAATGTGGGCATGTATTTATTTTCAGAGATTGATGAGATTTAAAAAATTTATCATTTTGTGGTAAACCTACATGCCTTTACCCCATACATGTAGCCCTTTCTCCTTTCGTTTTTTTAGTTACTGACAATTCTGTGGTTAAGCAACCTGGTATGGGAGTCACGTCACTGTATCATATACAGTGATACATATAATTGGTGATTTAGAGTCATACCACCATTATTAACACTTCAATAGTGAGGTTAATGGTAATTGTCTAATTTTATTTCAGCAGCATAAGAATTAGTTGCCCCTTTTAGGACCTTAATAAATGCCTATATTGCTTAATATTTTTTCAAGTTCTGTGACGGAGTAGTGAGTGCCTTTTTTCTGATAATAAGCTTAGTGGCAAACACTTAGTTTTCTCAATAAAAGACCCTAGTTAATACTTTTGTGTTGAAGCAGTGTTTTTGAAAAGTATTCTTATAACTCAGAGGCTTCTGTTGTTACCTATATTTGTTTCTTTCAGAATGAAAGGTAAAATAATCCTGTAGAAATATGCTAAAGGACGAGCATTCCTTATTTTGTGATTTGTCAGAATTTAAACGTAGCACAAGCTTACAGAATGGTTTTATAGGATGAACACTTTTGTTTAAATCTTATGCCTTTTTTTTTTCTTTTTAAATGTAGGTATTCTCCTTCCAGAACTAGTAGTTTCTGTAGTGCTTCTGCTCAGTAAAAATGCTGGTCTCATGCAGGAGGCTGGAGCTGTCCCTCTGCTGGGTGGCCTGTTAGAACATCTGGATCGGTTCAACCACCTGGCACCAGGAAAGGAAAGGGACGACCATGAAGAGTTAGCCTGGCCTGGCATCATGGGTATGGCATCTTAACTTAAAGACTTCCACTGAGGAAAGTTTTGTCCTAGTCTATTCTGTTCTTGCCTTTTCATTTGAAAGACAGTTTAACAAAGGAAGACCAGTTATTGCCATTTTCACTGATGGTAGTGTAAATGGAAAACAAAGATAATCCAAATCAGAACAGATTTGGGTTATATTTAAGGAAAATTTTTCTGTTAGAAATGGTTGTTACATCCCGAATTGGATTATTTTAGAACATTCTGGAAAACCCTTTCTTGGAAATTGTCTCCAGAAGGTACTGTTGAGGTGGTTAGATATGGTCCCACTTTGGAGGCAGACATTAATATGGGAGGACTTTCTTAAACTCATTGGCGTTACGTGACATGAGTTATGGAGTTCCCATAGTCAGCTGAGCACTTCCCATCCATACTGTCTCTAGTGCTTACCAAATTGGAATGAAACTTGTCTTCTCAGTTTTGAATTTTGATGCTTTTGAATCTAAGTATTATGACTTCCTGGACTCACAAAATTAATTGAAGTTGTGGTTCAACTTTCATTTTATAGGAAAGCTCAAGCAAGGTAGGCCTTTTCTTATGCCATTGTGGATTGTCATTTCTATGACATAGGAGCTTAAAACGAAAAGTAACAGTTGTCCCGAGGAAAATAACCGACCTTAGGATATTGAGCATAATTTTTTATTTTTTAGTATAGCTAATATTTTCAACACGATTCATCTACTGTTGTGAACTTAAATGGTCATTTGTGACTTTTGTCTGTTTATTGTATATGGTTGAAGACATATAACTTGATCAGCAGTTCAAACATACTCATTGTAAAACCTTTTTTTATTGTGAAGTATAACATGTACACAAAAGTACCGAAAGCAGCTTTGGGACTGATCACAGGGGAAGCCATTTATTAAGCAGGACCCTCCCAAACACTGTCCCTGTCTCCCTGAAAGATTTCCCTCTCTGGGCTTGTGTGCTTGCCGCTCCCCTACTTCTCTTGATGATTTTATCAGATAGACATGTGCCCCGTAACAACTTAGTTGTTTAAACATCCTCATGTCTGTTTCTTGGTGGTTTGTAAGGCGTGTTTTAGTACAGAATGCCAGGTTTCCACAGTGACTGTGCCTCATCTCTACAAAGCGTGGGAGTTCTCCCTGTCCCTCCTCTGTGCCAAGAGATCGCATGCCATTTTTTTCCATATGCATTTTGTCTGTAGGATTGTTGTGCCAGCACCCTTCGGTGAAAGGACCGTTGTGGTCTCTCCTCTAGAGTACCACTTTTGTCTGAATCAGGTGACTCTCTGCCCGTGTCTGCTTCTGAGCACAGAGCTTTGCCCCGGAAATATTGCACTTGCTGGCACCTCTAGTGCACTGTGGAATAGAAATGGTGATAATGGGCATCCTTGTCTTGTTCCTAGGAGCAGAGGGAAAACCTCCCAAGGTTCACACATGAAGTATGATGTTTGCTGTAGGACTTTCTTTGTAGATACCTTAAAATATTAAGTATGTTTCCTTCTGTTTCTGCTTTGTGATGAGTCTTTAATGGTGAATGGATTTTAAAAATTATTTATATTTTATTTATTTATTTTTGGCTGTGTTGGGTCTTTGTTGCTGTGTGCGGGCTTTCTCTAGTTGCGGCGAGGAGGGGCTACTCTTCGTTGTGGTGCGCGGGCTTCTCATTGCAGTGGCTTCTCGTTGTGGAGAATGGGCTCTAGGGGTGCGGGCTTCAGTAGTTGCAGCACGCGGGCTCAGTAGTTGTGGCTCGCGGGCTCTAGAGCGCAGACTCAGTAGTTGTGGCGCATGGGCTTAGTTGCTCCCCAGCATGTGGGATCTTCCTGCACCAGGGATTGAATCCGTGTCCCCTGCATTGGCAGGTGGATTCTTAACCACTGTGCCACCAGGGAAGTCCCGTGAATGGATATTAAGTTTCATCAAATACTTTTTCTGCAACTCTTGATGGTTATACAGTTTTTTTCCATCCCTGTTGTCGCAAATGGCAAAATTTCATTCTTTTTTATGGCTGAGTAGTATTCCATCACATATATTTGGTATATATATATATGTGTATATATGGGGTGTGTGTGTGTGTGTGTGTACACACATATACAAACCACACCATTTTAATCCATTCATCTATTGATGGATACTTGACTGTTTTCACCTTTTGGCTGTTGTGACTAATGCTGCTGTGAATATGGCTGTGTAGATGTCTGAGTCCCTGCTTTCACTTCTTTTGGGTATATAGCCAAAAGTGGGATTGCTGAAACATATGATAATTCCATGTTTAATTTCTTAAGGAATTGCCATACTGTTTTCCACAGTAGCTGTACTATTTTATATTCCCACAGGCAATGCACAAGGAAGGGTTCTAATTTCTCCACCTCTTTGCCAACACTTGTCTGTTTTTTAAATAATAGCCATCCTGTTTGGATGAAGTGGTATTACATTGTAGTTTTGATTTGGTTTTCCCTAATGATTAGTGGTGTTGTGCATCTGTTTATGTGCCTGTTGACTATGTGCATATCTTTGGAGAAATGTCTTTTCAAGTCTTTTTCCAACTTTCGTTTTTTTGCCATCCTGTGTGATCTTAGTTCCCCGACCAGGGATCGAACCCGTGCCCCCTGCAGTGGAAGTGCAGAGTCCTAACCACTGGACCACTGGGGAATCCCCCTTTTTCCTACTTTTGAGTCAGAGTTTTTGTTGTTATTGTAGAGTTGTAGGAGTTTCTTACGTATTCTGGATATATATGATTTGCAAATATTTTCTCTCATTCTGTGGGTTGCTTTTTCATTCTGTTGATAGTGTACTTTGATTTTTTTTTGATGAAGGTTGCCTGTGCATTTGGTGTCTTGTCTAAAAATATCATTGCCAAATCCAGTGTCATTAAGCTTTCCTCCTGTGTTTTCTTCTAAGATACACACACACACACACACACACACACACACACACGTTTTTTTTTTTTGGCTGCGCCGTTCAGCATGTGGGATTTTAGTTCCCCGAACAGGGATCAAACGCGTGCTGCTTGCCTTGGAAATGCAGAGTCTCAACCACTGGATCGCCAGGGAAGTCCAAGAGTTTTCTGTTTTATAGTTTTAGCTCTTTAATCTATTTTGAGTTAATTTTTGTGTATGGTGAAAGATAGGGGTCCAACTTGATTCATTTGCAATTGAATATTGAATATTCAATTGAATATTCAGTTTTCCCAGCACCATTTATTTCTAAAGACTGTCCTTTTTTCCCCATTGAATGGTCTTGCCACCTTTGTCAAAAAAATCATTTGACTATATATTGTGAGGATTTATTTATGGGCTGTCTATTCTATTCTGTTGATCCAGATGTCTGTCATTATGCTGATACCACACTGTTCTTTCTTTATTTTCTTCTTTCTTAGAGTTTAATCTGACATTTTTCTAACTTTCTGAGAAATGATAATTGTTAGCATACTGATGTTTTTGTAATATGTTTATTATGAAAGTTTTCTAACAGACATAAAAGAGAGAATAATATAATGAATATAGAATAAAAAGTATTCACAATCCTGGGGACTTTCCTGGCATTTCAGTGGTTAGGACTCCGAGCTTCCACTGCAGGGGGCATGGGTTCCATTCCCGGTTGGGAACTAAGATCCCACATGCTGTGTGGTGTGGCCAAAAAAAACCCAAACAAACAAAAACTCACATTCCCGAAGCACTCCTACACTTTCTATCTGATTGACTGCTTGTATTATTTTAAAGCATATTTCTGTCTTTAAAAGATTTTCACACACTTCACCTGTTAATGATAAGAACTTTTTTGGGAGAATAAAACCACAATCTCATTATCCTAAGATTAACAGTGATTGATTAATCTTTTTATTAGTGGTTATTTTGAGTCAGGATCTAAACAAGTTCTGTATGTTGCAGTTGGGTGATACATACTTGAGTCTCTTTTTCCCCAACAGCATATTTCCAGGCTCTCCTCTCCCTCTCTTTTGTCATACTGTTTATTTTTCAAAGAAGTAGGACATTTGTTCTGGAGAATTTCACATTTTCTGAACTTGGTTGATTGCATTTTCTTCTTCAAGTCTTAACATCTTCTGTCAGTTACATTTTCTGTAAACTGCTGATAATATGTATAGGCTTAATGAGATTCGGATTCAGTTTTGATGGGTCAGAGTGTGTGTGCTTTTTGTTTCATCAGCTCAGAGGCCTGTGATGGTGGGCGGCCCCACCTTCACTTCTGTTCACATGGACCAGGGAGTTCATGTGTAACGCGTCCTCTGTGCAGTCCCCCAGAAACCTGGCCCTCAGTTATTTGGTAGCATAAGATACAGTTTGCACAGGGAGGATGTGATCCTGGCTTGATTCACCACCACCCCACCCCTTGTTAACCATTTTTTGTAATATTAAGTTGGAGTCCTAATGCTTCCAAAGGTGACCCATGAAGTTTTCTTTTTTTTTTTGAGTATCATTATGAACTCATTGAATTTTATTGATTTTATGTTTGTTAACTTACTTTTTAGCTTTTCTTTTTTCCTAATATATACATTTAAAGGTAGAAATGCCCTCAAACATACATTTAGCTGTATGTCACAGGTGTTGATCTGTAGTATTTTCATTATTGTTCATTTCAGTTGTCTGATTTCCGTAGTCATTTTTTTCTGGGAATTTATGAAATATATTTTGTAATTTTCAAATATGTAGAGGTTTTAATTTATTTTTTGTTACCTGTTTCTACTATTTATTCGTTTATTTACTTATTTATTTATTTTTGGCCATACCGCTCGGCTTGCGAGATTGAACCTAGGCCCTCGGCAGTGAAAGCGTGGATCCTAACGACTGGGCCTCCCGGGGAATTCCGTTACCTATTTCTAACTTAACTGCATTGTAGTCAGTGTCCCTGCTGTGTAACTTGACTAATTTGAAATCTTTTGAGATTTGCTCTAATGCTTGGTATATGGCCAGACTTGCTATTCATGCTGTTCATATCCTGTTTTTGTTTTTGTTTTTAAATCATTCTGTATCCTTGCTGAATTTTTGTTTGTGGTGACAGTTATAGGAAGAGGTATATTAATTTCTCATTGTGTTTGTGGATTTGTCTATTTCACCTTGTAGTTCTTTCACACAGTTTGTTCTAGTCATGTTATCTATTGATCTATTGATTCATTGATTTTGGTTTCTGTATACACAGAGTCATTTTTTACAGGTCAGAACTGTAGAAATAATGAGGAAGTGACACTTATACGCAAAGCTGATTTGGAGAACCATAATAAAGATGGAGGCTTCTGGACTGTGATTGATGGGAAAGTGTATGATATAAAGGACTTCCAGACGCAGTCATTAACAGGAAATAGTATTCTTGGTAAGGCCTCGCTTTTTACTTCATGGCTAGTAGTTTCAGATGTGTTATTTTAAGCAGAGCATTTGGTTTAAAATAATCAATTTAGTGCTGCTCCAGCACCCATACATTTCAATCTGTCAGTGACTTTGGGGTCTGTCCTATCACAGCAAATTCAGGCACATATGCAAAACTTCTTATCATTATGCATTTTTTGTTCCAACACTTGTTGGAACTTGTTCCAAGCTCTGAGTTGACCCAGACAGCCCTGGCAGAGGATGAGAGATCACATTACTTTGGTAACCCTCACTTTGGAGTTAACCTGCCTAATCTATTTCCCACTTGCCATTTCTACTATAAATGCCTAGGCAAACTGTACTGAAGTCATGTTGCTTTTGTTTGTTATGTTTCAGCTCAGTTTGTAGGGGAAGACCCAGTGGTAGCTTTGGAAGCTGCTTTGCAGTTTGAAGACACACGGGAATCAATGCATGCCTTCTGTGTTGGCCAGTATCTGGAGGTGAGGCTGTGTGCAGTGAGCACCAAGGTGGACTTCAGTGGAGACCCTCTCTGGATATTTCTGAGAAGTGGTTTTTACCCTGAAATATTG
Source organism: Lipotes vexillifer (assembly GCF_000442215.2). Lineage (NCBI taxonomy): Eukaryota > Metazoa > Chordata > Mammalia > Artiodactyla > Lipotidae > Lipotes > Lipotes vexillifer. Next base: position 541,943 of record NW_006790475.1, on the reverse strand, counting down.
CTGGTTGGATCTTTTGGGGGAGGGGGTCATTATTAAGTGATAAACACAAAGATCTTTTAGAGATTTTTTTTTTCATAAATCAATTTACATTTATTCATGTAGTTTATGATGTATTAGCCTTGAAAAATTATTTTAAAATTGTTAATTTGTAAGAAACGTAGACCTTGTTCCACAAAAAAAAAAAGAGGTTAATTTTTTGTCTTTACGATTTTATTGTAATCCTATGTAGAAATTTGGAAGGACTTACCATCTTGAGATATATATTTTTGGGGAGGAACTATTTAGTAGCATAATTTTTTAGAATAGAAACATGTCCATTCTATGTATTCATTAGCATTGGGATTCATATATTGGGATTGGTTTTCCAGATATGGATACAGAGGTAGTAAAATTTATTAAGTTATGCCTCAAGGGTAATGTTTGAAGCATTCTATGAAGGGAAAAATTAACTTTGTTTATAAATTGTCATGTGGCTGGCAACATTTAAGATTATTTTCATTAGATCCCTTTCTTTTCTAACTTCTATTTGATTCCCTAAGGAATTTTCTAGCCAAGTGGTTTATCCTTGCTTTGGATTTTCTACCAGACTTATGCATATACTGTCTGCTTTATATCTTCTGTTATTCTGGTAGCAGCCTGATCTCACTATTATAGGATATAGTCTTTATCATGGCAGTATGTCTTGTTTAAGGTTAGAGCTGTTAACCCTGTTTTCTCATACTACTAATCTCATCATACTAATGATGAAATTTATCTTTTGCAGCCTGACCAAGAAATTGTTACCATACCAGATTTGGGAAGTCTGTCTTCACCTCTTATAGACACTGAAAGAAATCTGGGCCTACTCCTTGGGTTACACGCTTCCTATTTAGCTATGAGCACACCGCTATCTCCAGTTGAGGTCGAATGTGCCAGTAAGAAAAATTTTGTTTTCTGCTAACAGATTAGCAGGTTATTTTAGCTGAGCTGTAAGTGCTACTGAGAATAGAACAGGAAGAATCGACACAGTTATTGGTGAGGAAAAATAAGGATAGTGAGACTAAACCAGTTAATAGAAACAGCTGTGAGCGGCTTTTATTTGTGCTCTCGATCTGTGGCAGCACAGGAAGCTAACAGGTATGTAGGAATGTTGGGCCTGTGCGTGGTCTCACTTCTGCATCCTCTAACAGATCGGCTCAACTCGACTGTCATCTCCCTTTGTGCCTAGAAATCCACGTGATGTGGATTGGCTGTTCCTCTTAGAATGCTGTTCTGTTTGAGCATTGCGTTTTTACCAGACTCAAATCCAATACATATTTTGGGATGGCAGCCTTTGTAACCACCTAAAGTATTACGTTTTCTCCCTATCCCATATGATAGGTTTAAATATCTCTTCACATATTTTTGCATTTCTCCATCTGTCTTTCACTGACTATCCAACAAGCATCCATCAAGTAATTTCTCATGTGAATTACCATGTTAGTCTCTAACATGGGTGTAGTAGGTGTAGAATTAGGTGTATCTCTGCCTTCAGGTGCTTCCTGTGTGATGATGAGCCAGACATGGTAAGCAGGTCAGGTTGGATGGTGGTAGAGGATAAAATGGAGACATTTGTAAGTGGTTTGGGAAGTGGGGAGGGGGGTGGAGGGAAAGACTTCATGGAGGTGGAGCCATCCTGAAATTGGAGCCCCAGCAGACTGGGTGTGTGAGGGCATTGTTGAGAAAGTCAGCTTCGAGCTGCTTGTGTATGTGTAGGGTCAGGGGAGAAGGCTAATGGGCAGGGATGATCATGGTGCCTGCTCAGCCTGCCTTCTGGATGGAGCACACCCTTCGTATGTGTGCTGGGCGCTTTGCTGTCTGCAGAGCCTCGAAGACAGTGGACTTTTCTTCCTCTGAAGACCTGTAGGGGACTTCCCTGGTGGCACAGTGGTTAAGAATCTGCCTGCCAATGCGGGGGACACGGGTTCGAGCCCTGGTCCGGGAAGATCCCATATGCCTCAGAGCAACTAAGCCCGTGTGCCACAACTACTGAGCCTGCGCTCTAGGGCCCGCGAGCCACAACTACTGAGACCGAATGCTGTAACTACTGAAGCCCACACACTTAGATCCCATGCTCTGCAACAGGAGAAGCCACCGCAACGAGAAGCCCGTGCACCGCAACGAAGAGTAGCCCCCGCTTGCCGCAACTAGAGAAAGCCCACGCAGCAGTGAAGACCCAGTGCAGCCAAAAATAAAAAAAAATAAACACAAAAAATAAATTTATTAAAAAAAAGAGACAAGAGGCATTTCTAAATGGAGAGGTTCAGGGAGGGTCTAATCACATTTGTGTTTTAGAAGAATTAATGTGGCACTTTGATGAATGCTCCTGAATGCTCTAAACTCGAAATTTCCAGTAAAAGAACATTGAGTGCATCCCAGATTTGATTGCTTGGGTTTTGGAGGAATATTTTGATAGCACAGTTATTGAAAAAAAAATCTGTAGTTATGTAAAAACTGATTATTCTTTGGTGAATCTCACTCATAGCAGTTACAATGAGTATCCCTATTTGCACTGATGGGTGGCATGTTCTTTTTTTTTTTTTTTTTTTTTTTTTTTTTCGTGCAACGTGCACTTTTTTTTTTTTTCTTGCGTTATGCGGGCCTCTCACTGTCGTGGCCTCTCCCATTTGCGGAGCACAGGCTCCGGACGCGCAGGCCCAGCGGCCATGGCTCACGGGCCCAGCCGCTCCGCGGCATGTGGGATCCTCCCGAAACGGGGCACGAACCCCGCGTCTCCTGCATCGGCAGGCGGACTCTCAAGCACTGCGCCACCAGGGAAGCCCCCGGGTGGCATGTTCTTACGGGGTCTGACCTGTGCCTCGACACAGGTCTCCTTTATAGCCTACTGGATCTCAGGTTTCCACGTATCCATCCCTTACTTAATGATCTTGTGTTGTATGTTCAGTAGTCTCTTATTATTATTAATTGATTAATGCTCTAGGGAGACGTGCTGTCCTGAGCATGTTTTTCTTCATGGAACCCTTCACACGTGCTGTTCTCCTGCCTGGATGCTCAGCGTCTTGGTCTTCATCCAGATTACAGCAAATTCCTTACCGTCCCCCCGAATAGTCAGGGGCTTGTTGCTGCACGGTCGTTCCCCCCATAGTACTTGTAGCCTGTGGTTATCCCAGTTGAAATCGGTGATGACTTGTGTAAGTGGTGCCTCAGTGCTCTTTTCCCTGTTAGAAGGCATAGCTCTAGTCTTCTCATGGTTTCTGTGGAACTGGACAGCTCCGTGTTTGAGCAGGTATCCGGTAAATGTTGGACTGGAACAATTATATTGGGTTCTGATACCATGCTTAAGATGTGTTGAGTAACCAGAAAGTGTTACTTTTTTTCACGTAGATATAGGAATTATAAGCCAATCTATGTAAATATGTTAAATGTGACTTTCATATGAATGATCCTGAATTTCACCTCCTAAAGGAAGAACTTAGTTTTCTATCTTTTTTTTTTTTTTTTCAGTATTTATTTCTGAACAGTGCACTCAGGTTTCTTTTTAACGTTTGCATGTACACTCTCTAGAGTGGCTTCAGTCATCTATCTTCTCTGGAGGCCTGCAGACTAGCCAGATCCACTACAGCTACAACGAGGAGAAAGATGAGGACCACTGTAGCTCTCCAGGGGGCACTCCCGCCAGCAAGTCCCGGCTCTACGCCCATAGACGGGCGCTGGGTGACCATTCCCAGGCATTCCT
>NW_006790475.1:533204-538184 GCF_000442215.2 Lipotes vexillifer | reverse complement strand
TTCCTGCAAGCCATTGCTGACAATAACATTCAAGACCACAACGTGAAGGTGAGTGAGGCCTTCCCACACTCAGTGTCCTTTGTTTACCTTAGGACTTTGACTTGTGAGCACCTTAGCACAGACTTTGGTTAGCTTAGCATAGACTTTGTTTACATATTATTTGGAGGGCTGGTTTTGAGGTAAGAGGCTGGTTCAGTTCAATGTCCGGTGAGGTTTTAGAAGCTACGGCACTTAGTTTAGAATTCATGACGATGTTGTGAGGTTGCCTCTGAAGTTACCTCCAGCTGTTTCTGTTGCAGGACTTTCTGTGTCAGATAGAAAGGTACTGTAGGCAGTGCCACTTGACCACACCCATCACCTTTCCTCCTGAGCATCCTGTGGAGGAGGTCGGCCGCTTGCTGTTATGCTGCCTCTTAAAACATGAAGATTTAGGTATGACGCTCAATATTCTAGCTGTACTGTAGACCTTTCAACTGACATGTAGTGCACATTCATTCCTACCCTGCCCTTTCTTTTAAATATCTTTTACAGGTCACGTGGCATTATCTTTAGTTTATGCAGGTACACTTGGTATTGAGCAGGTAAAGCACAGAACGTTGCCTAAATCAGTGGTGGATGTTTGTAGAGTTGTCTACCAAGCAAAATGCTCACTCATTAAGGTAAATAGATTTCGATTTTCTTTCTTCTGTGCTTCTGGACAGTTGGCCAAGTATTTGTTGTTAAGTTGTTCTTTCATATTTAACTTTGTAGACACATCAGGAACAGGGCCGTTCTTACAAGGAGGTCTGTGCCCCAGTCATTGAACGTTTGAGGTTCCTCTTTAATGAACTGAGACCTGCAGTTTGTAATGACCTCTCTATAATGTCCAAGTTTAAACTGTTAAGTTCTTTGCCCCGTTGGAGGAGGATAGCTCAGAAGATAATTCGAGAACGAAGGAAGAAGAGAGGTAAGAAGGTAAAAGGTAGGAGGATTCTTTCAGAGTGTGTCTCCGTATAGGTGTCTGTGGTTGCAGTGAGGCTGTGGGCTGCTGCTCACCAATTGTGGCATTTTCACAAGTGCCATAATGTTTGTTATGTGTATTTAGGGTTAAGTGTACAAATCTTGCTTATTGTTCCAAGATATCAGATGATGATGCAACTTTGGGATTGAGTGTGTTATCATTTGGTAACTAGTAAATTGATGCTGAAAATACTGTAAACTTCATTAAATTGATGGGGAAAGGAAGTGTTTTTTTAATCACTTGTCCTGGTAATGAGATATATGGGAACATTTAATCTTTCAATAAATCTTGCCATTCTTGTGAAGAAATGTTTTTCTTTGGCAATATTGAGTATTCTGAAACATGGAAGGTTGTTATAAAAGGAACCAAAAGAGTTACTGATATTTTCAGGAAGCAACTGTGTAGGGATATGGAAAAGTTTTTGTATTAACCAAACTTTGAGTGAAAATACATACTTTCTAATTTGGTCACTTGTGGTTATAAGCAAGTCTACCAAAATATATGATTATATTCTTATGAATTATATTGATTTATTCCCAGATTAGCTTATTAAGCAATATTAATTACTGAGTTTTAGATGGACATTACAAACAATGCCATGAAAGACTAACTTATTGTAGAAGCCATCCTGAATTGATTGTTCCTGAGCTTAAACCACAGCTTATCTGGTTCCTGGAGATGCTCTGAATCAGGAGATATGGCAGGAACACTTCTGAGATCCCTTTAACCCAGGTAGCCAGGAAACTCAGAGACTGCCATCTCAGTGTGAGGGAGGGTGGCCCCATCCCCGTGTGGCCATTGCCTCCCTGGTCTCTGAGCTCACACTGTCACCGCTTAAAATTTCTTGATGTTGTGGGTTTATATACTTAATTGTAACATAGAAATAATATTCCTGGTGCTGTGCTAAGTTTGATGATTTACTGGTAGGGCTCCACAGGACTCAGAAGAACTATTATACTCTTAGTTATTACTGTGAAAGGGTACAGATAAAAATTAGCAAAAGGAGAGTTGCATGGAGGGAATTCCAAAGGAAACCGGGTCCGGGCTTCCAGTGTTCCCTCCAGTGAATCACACAGGGTCGTGCTTGGTTCTCTCAGCAGTGACGTGTGACACGTGTGAAGGACTGTTAGTCAGGGATGCTCACCTGAACCTTGGTGTCCAGGGTTGTTGTTGGGAGTCAGTCACGTGGCCATGTGGGGCCTGTGTGATGGTTCTCAGCTGCTCAGACTCCATCCAGAGTAGAAACAGGCAGTTGCCGTAAGTCACAAGCTGTCTGGTTAAACCGGTAAAGGTGGTCCTGTGCCTCAGACACACTTTTCTCAGGCAGGACATACCAAGGTTTCAGAGCTCAGTTCGCAGGAGCTGGTGAAGAGCCAGTGCTGACGGGATAGGCCTTTCTTGGGAATTTGCAGGGTTTGAGCAACTCAGACCTGCTGTGTTAATGTTTTATTGCCTATGTTTATTATTGTGTTGCTGGCTATTTATATTATATATTGAGAAGAATGAGACTGAAAACCTTGAAGAGGACCAAAAGTATGGAAGCAACACCACATATCACGTTGCAAAGTCAATAGAAATTTCTCTGATTAAAAAGACTAACGTAGTCAGAGGCATCTAATTGATTCAGTTGCACACTGGTGACAGAACCAATGCACTAGTCCAGGGTGGGCAAACTAGGGTCTGGGGACAAATGCAGCCTACCACTTGCTATGTATCGCCCATGAGCTAAGGCTGGGTTTTGCATTTTTAAATTATTTTTAAAAAAATCAAAAGAAGACTATGATTCATGAAGATTATATGAAGTTTAAATGACAGCATTCATAAATAAAGTTTGCTAGTTTTCATGCTGCAACAGTAGTGTATTTGCAGTAGACTGAAATAGCCTGCAAAGGCTAAAATATTCACTGTCTGGCCCTTTATGAAAAAGTTTGCCAACCCCTGGGCTTCCCCTTCTTTAGGGCTTCCCTCCATCGTAACACTGTCACTGTCTTTCTATCCTTGACATGGAGTGGCAAAGTGTTATTACTAGATGTCATGTGAGAATAATTACGATAGTTTTTACTTTTGTAATTTGAGCACTTGACAATGATATTTATGTGTTTCTGTGAATAAAATATATCCTTCACCTTCATGCAAATTTAAACATTTCTTAATTTAAAATCATATTTGATGATTGTTATAATGAATGATGTTTTTAAACGTAGTTCCTAAGAAGCCAGACTCTACTGATGATGAAGAAAAAATTGGAAACGGAGAGAGTGAAGAAGCTTGCATCTTGCCTCACAGTCCTATAAATGTGGACAAAAGACCCATTACAGTTAAATCACCCAAGGTGAAGTATTTTTTGTGGTTCTAAGACTGGCTGTGTAGAAGCACAACATACTGCAAGGGAATCCACAAATATTGTCGCTTTGTTTTTGAATATACAGTAGAGAGTTTGGTGGTTATTAAAAGTATGAGTAACTGTGCCCCAGTGATGCTTAATGCACTTGACTTATGGTGCCCTGGTCAAATTGATAGCTGGAGAAGTGTTTCCTTTTACTTTTATTAGTATATTGTATCATTATTTGTTCACCATTTTCTTCATTCATTCATTTATTCACTCATTCACTGAATGTATCCTTTCTTCCAGAAGCTATTAATATGGATGATAATTTAACTTTGCATGTCAGGTTAGCCGATTCCAAAGTATGTAAGCATACAGATTATAAATTCACTTATAAGCCTGTTTATGATGTAGTCATTTTTATCATAAATTAATTACTAAATTTAAAATATTTTACCAATTTAAACCTAGTGGCATTTATTTATATTTTCTTCAAGTAATTGTTTTAGAGCACATGTTAATATGAATAGGGTTAACTAATGGTGAAAATGGTTTTCCTTTGTCAGGATAAATGGCAGCCACTGTTGAGTACAGTTACAGGTGTTCACAAATACAAATGGTTGAAACAGAATGTTCAGGGTCTGTATCCTCAGTCTGCACTCCTCGGTACTATTGCTGAATTTGCCCTTAAAGAAGAGCCAGTGGATGTGGAAAAAATGAGAAAGTGCCTACTAAAACAGGTAAATTTGTTAAGAACATTCTTCTCTGTATTGGATAATACATAAACACTTAATGGTATGCATTGATGTTTTGCAGTTGGAGAGAGCAGAGGTTCGCCTGGAAGGGATAGATACAATTTTAAAACTGGCAGCCAAAAATTTCTTACTTCCGTCTGTGCAGTATGCTATGTTCTGTGGATGGCAAAGACTTATTCCAGAGGGGATTGATATAGGGTAAGACTTTATAATATTTTTTCTTAATTGAGGGAAGCTGTGACAACAAAGCATTGTTTTATTGAAGTCTGGCAGTATTCTGAGTAAAATTCTTCGTCTTTGTTTGAAAGGGAACCCCTTACTGATTGTTTAAAGGATGTTGATTTGATCCCACCTTTTAATCGGATGCTGCTTGAAGTAACTTTTGGCAAGCTGTATGCTTGGGCTGTTCAGAATATTCGAAATGTTTTGATGGATGCAAATAACAAATTTAAAGAACTTGGTGAGTTAAAAATCTGACAGTTAAAAGGCTGTATTAAAATTGCTGTTGATGTCAATGATCACATCAGCATTATTTCATAGTTTGGCTCTTTATTATTTATTCTGGAAACTTGCAAATTCTTATTTTTGCTTTGAAGACTTTAATAACTTTGTGCATTAGAATGATAATCTAAGCTGCTTTAAGTTTTCTCAGATTCTAAACAAAACTTTCAAAATTTGGCAGAAGGTACAATCTTGTAGTATCCTAATATAAAGCTTTTGCATTTTAACATTTTCATGTGTATCACTTACACAATCTATCCTAGAAGGTGTATCCTATATTAATACATAATTTCCTGGACAGTTTGAGTGTCTACAGAGAAGTGGTAGGATTGGTTCTGTGGAAGAGAAGTTAAATATCTCTCTTACATTTGACATGAAATGAGTAAGCCCAGGGATAT